>NW_007726312.1:846952-853397 GCF_000696425.1 Galeopterus variegatus | reverse complement strand
TTCCCCCCCCCCCCCCCCCAGACTGGCCAGTAATACTTAAACATTTTTATGACGATTTAGGTGGAAGTTGTTCTTTGCCAGTGTTGGTTCCAGTCCTCCAAACTGTTCATATCTGCTTATAACATTCACTATAGTAACTCTTTTTCATGATAAAGTTAGGGGGTAGTGACACATTTTAGTTAAGTCCTGAAGATGTAAAGTCTTAGTGAAAAATAAATAAATGATCTTCAGTTATATTTTATCCCCCAAAATAAGTAAATAAATAAAACATTTAAAAATTATACTATTTAATCTTCTCCTGAACTTTAGTATATCATCTTTCCTACTCTGTTTCCCTTTTTAGTTTATCCCCCATGTAAACTCTTAGCATAACTATCTCTAGTTACTATGTTACTATGTATGTTATTGTATCACTACTTTTATAGCAACTATCTTTAATTACTCTAGTGACTAATTCTTTTTACTTACTATGTTACTAAGTATGAACCTGAGTCTCATGGTGGGGCCAGGTTCAGCACTTTTGTGTGAGAAAATAGATTCTCCTTTTTGGTAGTTATGTTCCATAAAGTCACTATGAATCCTGAACCATTGCTCCTAGGGGGAATACAGGGTTAGGTTCCCGTGGGCCAGTGCTCACAACATTTTCATCAGCTGGTCAATACATGACCTTGTTTTATGTGTGTTTGTGTTTAAAGATGCCTCATTTAATATATATTGTTGATTCATTAACATTGAACTCACAGCCAACAGCACTATAAGTCATGCCTTAATGAAGTTTATCTAACACATATTTTCTCTTGTGCTTAGGAACACTAGGCAGCACTTCAGCGCTGTGCTTGGGGATCCATTTTATTTATTTATTTTTTTAAAGATGACCGGTAAGGGGATCTTAACCCTTGACTTGGTGGTGTCAGCACCATGCTCACCCAGTGAGCTAACTGGCCATCCCTATATGGGATCTGAACCCATGGCCTTGGTGTTATCAGCACCACACACTCCCGAGTGAGCCATGGGCCGGCCCTGGGGATCCATTTTAAACAGTGAAATCACACAAAAAAAAAACCCTACAAAAATGTGGAAAGCATGGCACTAGACAGTTGTTTACAGTATGAAAGCTCAAACAAGGCCAAGCATCACCTTGTTAGGTCTTTTCTGGGAACATGTGGGTTTGGGCAAATCAAATTTTTTACTATGCTGTACATGTCCAAGAATGACTGTGAAAGTGCTTACAATATTGGTTTGGGGTTTATAAAGTTTACTGAGTGGTGAATTCACAAATACAGGACCCAAGAATAATGAGGATTTACTGTATATAGTCTTGCAGCCTTCGCACCTAACTGTGGAAAGTAGGGACTATTAAGAATCTGGATTTGCAAATTTGGCCATCTTTTTCCTGGGAATATTGCTGCCTGCTATGATTGAGGAAGAAACTGGTATATTTTTTATCATTGCCTTTGCAGTGAGGACTTGGTCTGATATCCAGAACAAAGTTCCTGGCCAGAATACGTTCTTTTAGACCCAATTAATGTTTATTTTGCTTTGTTAGGAGCCTAAGAATGTTATGAACTTTGTTAATTTTCACCGTTAATGTAAATATAAGAGAATTATTTTTTATTTATTTATTTATTTTTTGTCATTTTCGTGACCAGTAAGGGGATCGCAACCCTTGGTGTGGTGTCGCCCGCACCGCGCTCAGCCAGTGAGTGCACTGGCGATTCCTATATAGGATCCAAACCTGTGGCGGGAGCGACGCTGCGCTCCCAGCGCCGCACTCTCCCGAGTGCGCCACGGGGTCGGCCCAAGAATTATTTCTTTTTAGGATGCTGTGCTGAAAATGTTTATCTTGAAGGGGCCTCTCATTTTGGGGCTTTTTTTTTTTTTTTTTTTTTTTTTTTTTTTTTTTTTGATGGCTGGCCAGTATGGGGATCCGAACTCCCAACGTTGGTGCACCAAGCTCCAACTGAGCTAACCGGCCAGCCCTCGCTAGTGATTCTTGATCAGTTGTACTTCAGAAGACAGTGACACATCCTCTTCCTCTGTTAAATTTCATTTTCTGTCTGGGTTCTTTAGAATAAAGAACAATGAGATTACACTAAAGGAGAGAGGCTTGAGGGACATTGTACCATGAGCAAGGGTGTATATTTGCACCTGAGGGAAATTCCCTGTCAGCATATAAAGAATGCCTTCAAGCCTTTTATAACACGTGAAGTTCTGTGAGAAGTTTTCCTTCCTTCTTTATGCCTTTTAGGATAATTGCATTTTGGCAATAGAAATTAAAAGCTTGGCTAAACAGTTGATGTAATTCCTAGTCCTTAAACTTTCTTTTGTTAGAATAGTATGCAACTAAAAATTTTTAACTGTAAATGTGTAAAACCCTATGCAGATTCGAGAAATGATGGAGTCCTTTGAAGGCCCTCAGCTTGCGGATGTGAGACTGATGAAGAGGAAAACAGGTGAGAGCTTGCTTAGTTCCTGCTGTTCTGGTTCTTTTCCCCATTCCCACCTCAGTCCCTAAAGAACATCCTGATACCCCCAGTCTTCAAGCACATGAATTCAGAATGAAAGGTTTGCCATGGCTAAGGAATGTGACTCTTTGAAATGATGTTAGCATCTGAGCAACTTTTTTAAAACTTTGTTTTTAGGGGCTTTTTTTTCCTTCGGTAAGTAGTGATGTATAAACTCCTTGTTTGACTATTTGTAGTCGGTTGCATGGTTACTTTAAGCGTGGAATCAAATCGAGTGGCATTTAGTTCAAGCGGCTTGTTCCTTGCCATGGCAAAGTATCAAGAAGATCCCCAAGTCAAGTCACATTTGTAAAGCTGCTTCCCAATTGGCTTTGTCACGCAGTGTTGAAGCAGTGGGAGAGAGATTCACCTGTTATAAAGGAACTGACTAACACGAGTATCCCGTCTATATCTGAATGCTGTCTCTAGGTGTAAGCCGTGGTTTCGCCTTCGTGGAGTTTTATCACTTGCAAGATGCTACCAGCTGGATGGAAGCCAATCAGGTTGCTTCACTCACCAAGTCTAGATATTCATGAAAATGGAACAAGTCTGTACAATTAAAAAAAAAAAGGTTAAAGGAGTGGTTTGTTCCAAAGGAGTGACTTTTTAAAAAAAGCTTTGTATATATTAAAATTGACATTACTAGAATAAATATTGTACCAAGGACTGTGCTGCAGAATTTGCTCTACCTTTAAACATGGCTACCTAGCAGGGCTTTGTTAACCACTGAGTACCTGTTCGATAATTACCAAAACATCTTGATATTTCCCTTTTCCCTACCTGATTGTGTTCCTATTCATTATGTCCATTGAGAGTAAGCTTAGAATATCAAACTCTCCATTTGACAGAGAAGAGAACATTATGGGAGTCTGTGGTTGGCATTTTTATAAGTAATTCCTTATTTCTGCCTGGAGACCACAAGCCTCATGGAGGCCTAACTGCTCAGATGGGTCTTCAGGGACTATTTAAAGACCTAGTGGAATTTATGAATAATAAGTCTGATGAGATTAGTCTGGGAGCAGTGTCGTGCTGCTGTCTAATCTAGTTAGAGTGGCATTAACATTCTAATTTCTCTGAGAATGCCTTTTTATGGTCTTTTCAAAGCAAATTATTGATGGTTCTTTGATGTAGCATTAACTGAAGTATTCTTCAGTTCATCAAGGTAATATTCAGTGCTTGGCACTTAAATAACATTTTTTGGAAGTACTCCAAAGCACAATATTGAATTCCTTTAACCAAGTGCATTCTGGAAAGTTTGACTCATTATGTTGCTTTTCTGCAGCATTTTATGGTTTGAGTTGCTCATGAATAAGACATTCTTTGCTTGGTAATATTGCTGTTTATAACAAGACTCACTAATGAGGGTATCACTTTGATTGGCTGGTTTGTTAAGATTTTTAAGCCTCTCATTTTCTTAACCCAGAAGTCACAACCTGATCTTATAAAAATAGAGCTTCATTCATTTCATATCATGGATACCATCCTAGTAAATCCAGAACATAAGCTTCACGTAAGTCTGCTTTCTTGACACGACAGCATCTTTCGATGCAGTGAGTGTGTCAGAATGACTAACCTGGGAGTTTAAAACTCCTAAGAAATTTAAATGTATAAGACATTTAAAAGTCCACACAATTTTAATGTATACAAAGCCATGTTAACGTGTAATACTTCGTTACAGTTCAAATTCACTCCAGAAGTAAAAGGCCAGTAGGATTAGGGACTCAGTGGTAGTTTGGAATCTCCCCCAGCACACATCCCTCCTAATGGGATGATCTGTTGACATATCTCCCAGCTTCTTTATTTTTGCTTCTGTAAACCACAGTGAGTGGATGGCCTTCAGCTCTTTCCCTCTTGGCCATACGTGCAGTCTTGCCTTTAGATATTGCAGAGACAAAATTCACAGCATGTCTTAAATCTTCCAGGATTTGCAAAAACCAAATTGTTAAACAGTATATATATTTAGAGGGGTTAGACTCCTTTTTAAAATCTGGATATCTAACCTCCTACTTAAATCTGTTCTGATAGTGTCAGACCAAACCCACATCCACCCCCCACTCACCCTTCCCCCACAAAAAAAGAAAAAAGAAAAGTTGCTCCTGTTAAATGAAGGCTCTTTGGGGCAAGTGCTAGGTATACTCTTGGCTAGACTGATTCAGCTCAGAGTTAAAAGCTCAGTCCCTTTTAGTTACATGGTTGACTTGAAAGACGAGGTGGTGTATGCATTTATGAACTTTTCCTGCCCCCCCTCTGAAGAAACTTCATTGGCCTCCTGGTTACTCATCTTGAAGAGAGTACCATTCATTTCAGTGAAGGATACCTGTGTCACCTAAGACATTACATGGTTGCATTTGACAGGAAGATATCTCATCTAGCTGTTTTAGAGTTGGTGGCATTCAGGATAGTCCCTCCTGAAAAAGAGTTGTAACCAGATTCCCTTTAAAAAATGATTTCCCTTCCTCTCTCCCACCCCTCAAAGGACACATCCTGAAGCAGGAGTTGGGGGAAGGGGGAATATAAAGAGTTGTACTTGGCATAAGGATGGGAGACTGGGGAAAAAGTGAAGCAAAGCCCAAGGACACCATGCTAAGGGCTAAAGTAGGAGACAATCTCAGAACTGGGAGCATTGTGTCTTCTGCTTTTTGAAATAGACTCTCACTCTCAGGCAGCCTGTCAATGCTGAATGTTAGGACTTCTGTCTCTGCTGGAGACACGGCCTGGTGCATGTCAGCGTTTAGTGTTTGACAGCTTTCTCAGCACTCCCTGGCTCCGTGTACCTTTACTCCACATCCCATTCTCTTACTGCCTGTCTGAAGGATTGGATGGGCAGAGTATAGGTGGCGGTGGTTGGTCCTCCCCGTATGTTGTCCATTTAATTCCAGAGCACTGATTTTTCCGAAGTGTGCTCTGCCCTGGGAAAATGGACACATGTTCCTCACAATGGAAATAATTAATTACTTCTTTTCTTACAGAAAAAGTTGGTGATTCAAGGAAAGCACATTGCAGCTCATTATAGCAATCCCAGACGTAAGTTTGAAGATTGGCTTTGTAACAAGGTAAGCATGTGTTCTTCCCAAATAGACAAAACTACTTCAGGATTTTGCTATTTTTCTGTTTGTTTATTTGACAATTTGAATAAAGAAACTAGTAAGTACACAGTCAACAGCTCTTATCATAAGGTAATTTTTGTGTTTTGTGACTTTCCTTGGGTCTTCCTGTGCTGGTATTGGAGGACACAATCCCCAGCACTCTGGAGGCTTTGTTTATTAAGATCCAGGTCCTAACCCCAGTGTTTCAATTAAGATTTTAGGTGTGTTTCACTTTACTGTTTATTGAATTCTATAGCTCTCAACTTTTGGCATGGATTCATAACTGTATTAAAACAAAAATCCTTGAGAGCCCTGTTAAAGTTATTGTAAGATCTATTATGGCCTTGTCACTAGTACACCATTTTGAACTTAGATGTTGACATTGATATTTTGAGAGTGCTCATACTCTTTTTTCTGCATGTGTACTATGTCCAGTAGGGGACTAGACAGTGTTCAGTTTTCATTGTGTTTGTATACGTCATATATAGAGTGGTCCATATAGTGCTCTTTTGATATAAGGAAGAACTTTGCTAATGACTTGCTACAGAGTTTTGGGGTGACCTAGAACCTTTCCCCACTTGATAAAAATGGAATTTTAGGGCTGCCTGGTTAGTTCACTTGGGAGAGCTTGGTGCTTATAGCACCAAAGTCAAGGGTCAGATGCCTATATGAGCCTTCCACCCAAAAAAAAAAAAAAAAAAATGGAATTGTACTTCAAAATGCAACAAAATTTGTCTTTCTTTGAAGAATTCACAAAGTGTAACATTCTGAATTTTTAGGTTATGCCCCTTTGTCTTGGATACATGATATCACTTTCTGCTTTTTTTTTTTTTTTTTTTTTTTTTTTTTTTTTTT
>NW_007726312.1:804316-846109 GCF_000696425.1 Galeopterus variegatus | reverse complement strand
GGGCCGGTCTCAAAAAGGACAGAAAAAAAAAAAAAAAATGAAAACGTTGGAGGTTTTAATGTATTTCTTTACTAAAAACACATTGGTTTTTTGTTTGTCTTCAATTGGGTTTCCTTCCTTTCCTGTTCTAGACTCTGAACAGGAAGTGCCCCCTGGAACAACAGAGTCGGTTCAGTCTGTGGATTACTACTGTGATAGTAAGTTCAAGTATAATCTTTTGACCTTTGTGTTAAAAGCAGCTTCGGGTTGTCCCATAGAAGACTAGTTTTTAGAGTATTCTCCATGTCAGAGTGGACTAGGGAACCTCCCAGAATGGATATTTGTACTCGAACCTGCCTTGAAAATATTGGTGGTGGGAATGTGTATGTATGTAATTTGTCTCATTCACCCCCAGCGATCATTCTTCGGAACATAGCTCCGCACACTGTGGTGGATTCCATCATGACAGCACTGTCTCCCTACGCATCCTTAGCTGTCAATAACATTCGCCTCATAAAAGACAAACAGACCCAGCAGAACAGAGGCTTTGCGTTTGTTCAGCTGTCTTCTGCAATGGTGAGATTCTCATTGAATCTTTCCTTTTAAAAGAAACAGGTAGTTGTGATACTATGTTTAAGGCTGCAGGATCCCAAGTTCAAGGCTAAATAACGACAGTTTTTGCAGTGCTAAATTACAAGAGTATTTCAATAAATAGTAAAAAGAACGCATATACCTGAAGAGAACTGGCCAGACTGAAGTTTGAGCCAGTTTAGTCCTTCATGCTTTGTTTTAGATCGGTTTAGCATTTGCTCCTTTAATAATACTGGATACTTTCACATCCTGGAGGAAAGAGAGGTATTTCTTTCCTCAAGGTTTCATATCTGCAAACACAGTAAGGAATCATTGCTTTATTTGTTATTATTTTTTGATAGAAAGCTCTAGTTCTTTGAGTCAGATAGGTGGTAGGGAGAGATTTTTAATTACATGACAAAATTGTTTTTCTTTACATTCTCCTTCAGGATGCTTCTCAGCTGCTTCAGATATTACAGAGTCTCCAGCCTCCTTTGAAAATTGATGGCAAAATTATCGGGGTTGATTTTGCAAAAAGTGCCAGAAAGTGAGTGACTTAATTGTCCTTATTGCAAATTGCTATATTTGCACTTATCCAGAGATGCTTTGGTAACTGTACCCCAAGTCCGTGTTTTCCACACTGAGACACTATCTTCTCTGGTTTCCAAGACTGGGAAGGAAATGATTGTCTTCTCTTAGATTTTATTTTCTCCGGTCTTCTGTAACCAGTTGACAATGGTTGACAGAAATGGTTTCAGAGCCAGGCAAAAGACAAGCATGGAAGATGGGTTGAGAACATGTGCTGTGAAAATTGCAGCAGTAGGCTGGCTGGTTAGCTCACTTGGTTAGACCAGCCAAGCCGCCAAAACAAAACAGAAACAAAAAAATAGACTGCAGCAGTATAGGGCAAACCCCTCCAGAAATAAACCTTTCCTTCCAGAACAGCATATTAATAGCTTCATGTATATAGTGCTTCAGTCTAACACTGTTAATTTCCCTTTTCTAGCACCACTGCCTATCCAACAGATGCCTTACTAGAATGCAGGTTACAAAGTACAACAGTGATCCTATAGAGACATTTGTCTAAGAAGAACAGTCCCCCTATGAAATGTGACCTTGCTGGCATTTGAAACCTGAAAAAGGCTGGAGTGAAGCAGTTTCCTTGGCAGTGTAGGTGCACAAATTGGGGAGCATACTGAGATAGAATCACATGATTGGATCTTTGTGGTTTTAGAGACTTGGTCCTTCCAGATGGTAACCGGGTCAGTGCCTTCTCTGTGGCTAGTACAGCCATTGCTGCTGCTCAGTGGTCATCCACTCAGGTAAGATGGAGGATGTTTTTGCTCAAGGTAGTATGATGGTGTTGCCCAAATTCACAGAAGTGACCCCTTGTGTAGTATTTGCAATAGTAGTTCTCCAAGGACATTTTTAGAGAATCCTTCCCGATTTCTTTCCTTGATGTCCACTGAGTTTGTCATTGTTTCCTTTTCTTCTGACATTTTATAGTCTCAAAGTGGTGAAGGAGGCAGTGTTGACTATAGTTACCTGCAATCAGGCCAAGATGGCTATGCCCAGTACACTCAGGTAAGTATTTGACCAGCATCCAACTTGTAGTCTCCAAAGTTTGTCTGTGAATAACAACTTTAATTGTGGACTTTTTTTCAGTACTCGCAGGATTATCAGCAGTTTTATCAGCAACAAGCTGGAGGATTGGAATCTGATGCATCATCTGCATCAGGTAGTAAACTCCATCTCCCTTTACCTTCTGTTTAACTGCAGTTGAGGAAATATGACTAGATGTCCTACCAAGACCTAAGGATAAAAGTCCATTTCCCTGCAGGAATATTGGGGGCACGTTTGGGGTTTTCACCATGTGCCTAGGGTCCTGGGGAAGATTAGGTTTGTTCGTGTACACCACGAAGTCTTGGGATTGAACTCTGCATTTCCCATCTTTGTTGTTGGGAGTCTTGGATGTCCATGTAAGTTCAGGTGAGCAGAGAGGATATGGCCCTAGAGTCTGGTGCTCAGACATCAGTCAGAAAGATCACTATTAAAAACCTTTGCTTTATTAGTTTTTGTTCCAGAATTATAAAAAACCTTATAGTTAAATCTTTTCTCAGCTCCAGAGCAGATATGGATTCTTTCTTCTCTTCCTTCTTAGTCATCATATAGTATCCTTAACTTTATGTCACATTCTAGTAGGATTATAAGGAAATAGAAATGTCATAGGTTCCAGGGTATTTAGTGGGAATTAGGTTATTAAAAACTGACATATACAAAGAGAGAAAGCTAGATTGGGCATTACAGATAAAGGTGTTTTGGCTTAGAGTTCAGTTCCTTAACTCTCCCTAACCCCTGTATTTATCATCAGGCACAGCGGTGACCACTACCTCAGCGGCTGTAGTGTCTCAGAGTCCCCAGCTATATAATCAAACCTCCAATCCACCTGGCTCTCCGGTAATCCTGTTGTCCTAAATACAGAACTGGTAGCTATTGGGGAAACTTGTTTTGCTGCACAAGTATTATCCTTTCCTGCTGTATGAGCCAGGACTGAGTAGTACATATTCTAATCTTATTTCTCTCTGTGATTTATAGTAATTTCATTGTGTGCGTGCGTGTGCGTGTGCGTGCGTGTATACTTATGGGGCGTGGGTAGCTGGCCGTTGTGGGGATCTGAACCTGTGATCTTAGTGTTATAAGGCTGCACTCTAACCAACTGAGCTAACCTGCCAGGCTGCATATATTTTAAATATAAAATTCCAAAAAGGTTGTATTTATACTTTCCGCATGCTTCAATTTGACCTTTAGAAAGTTGTCAGCATGTGTTTTGCCGAAGGATTGCCTTAGATCTTTGCTATAGCATGTCTGTCAGGAGAGCCCTTCCTCTTAGATAACTGCAGTGATTTAGTTCTCTTAAAAGGCTTTACAGTTGAAATTATATTGAAGCTGTTGTACTTTCCAGACTGAGGAAGCACAGCCTAGCACTAGCACAAGTACACAGGCCCCAGCCGCTTCCCCTACTGGTGTAGTTCCTGGTACCAAATATGGTAAGCCAAACCTCCTGGGGCTCTTGACAGTTGGAAGGTTCTAGTTGTTGTCTTTGTTTAAGAGTTCCTCTCCCTTTGTGGGTATCAGAGGGACACTTGGGGATGTGAGAGAAAGAACATTAAGGCCTGCTGCATCTCACTGGCTTAAAATTTGAAGTAAAGCCAGTTTCTTACCTAAAATGACTATGTGCTGGATTTTGTTTTTGCAGCAGTACCTGATACGTCCACTTACCAGTATGATGAATCTTCAGGATATTACTATGATCCAACAACAGGGCTCTACTATGACCCCAACTCGCAAGTAAATGCGCTGTTTTCCTCCTCAATTTCACTAGAAATATCCTAGTTTCACCTAGTCAATTTATGAGGCATGAAATGAAATATTCCTTGCAAAGGAGTACATGACCCAGATTAGTGTTAACTTCTTCAAAGCCACCAAATGTAACTTTTATTTTAGTATTTAAATTTTAATTTTAAGGTAAAAATTTCTTTGTTTGCTGGCTGGTATAGTGATAAAACCATGGACCTTGGTGGTATCGGCACCGTGCTCTAACTGAGCTAACTGGCCAGCTAAAAAATGTTGCGAGGTATAACTTAAATACAGAAAAATACACAAGACTGAAGTAGGCAGTTCTTTGAATGTTTACATTTATACATATATATATATATATGTACGTACACGCACACACACCCCCAACCCCCACTCAGCTAGGGAGAACATTCCCCCATGCCTGAAAGGTCCTTTATGCCCCTTACCAGTCAGTACTTTCCTCCTTCAGTAAGCACTATTCTGAGTCCTATTTCCATAATTACTTTGTCAAGTTAAAATTTATGTAAAGACCTAGCTAGAAGTTTTTCCGTTTTCGTGTGTGTGTGTGTGTGTGTTTTGGGTGGCTGGCCTGTACGGAGATCTGAACTCTTGACTTTGGTGTTACTACACCAAGCTCTAACCGACTGAGCTAACTGGCCAGCCCTTAGATGTTTATAATTGTTCTTCTTCTCCCTATGAAATTCACCATTTTAATCATTTAGAGTACAATTCAGTGTTTTTATTATATTCACAGTATTGTATAGCTGTCACCACTAATTCCAGAACATTTTCATCACCCCGAGAAGAAACTAACAATTAAGCAATCACTCCCCATTCCCCACCCCCCAGTAACCACTAATCTACTTTCTGTCTCTATGGATTTGCCTATTCTCAGCATTTTATATAAATGGAAATCAGACAGTATTTGACCCTTAGTGTTTGGCTTCTTTTACTTAGCATCCCTGTGTATTCTTGAGGGTAGAATTTAGCACATCTGTGGAGTAATGTTTTATTTTTGGTGGGTATATATAACTTTTAAAGAGGAAAAGCAACTTTAAAACTCCATAAATAAATATTTATGACCAGAAGCTGTATATATAGAATAGTAAAATAAGTACTTTTAACAGGAACTTCTTGGCATTGATAGCTTGTGGTTTCTGAGAGAGTGAAGCGTGAAGCTGTGTGTGACCTGCCTGAGCAGGCCGACCTCTGCACTATTCTTCGACTTCTCTCCTTTGTGAAGTGTGGCCATTTCCTTGGCAGTTCTCCCTGGTAGCCATAAAACTTGTAACTTCTGTGACTGTTACCCACACTACCTTCCCCCAAAGAGATATAACAAACAACATTCTCCTAGGTTCTTCCCTGTTGAGCAAGTAGAATGACTGAAGAATAAAGAAAAGGAAACAATGGGTGACACTTATTCTCTGTTGCAGTTCCTGTGGATTTGGGTTCCTTTGAAAACTCCTCCTTCCAGTCTCCTGAGCTAGTGTTTATACCCTACATTTGGTTGTGTGGGTATCCAGAGGGTTCTACATGGATGAACCCAATAATGAGCTGTTAACTGGTTGTCATGGAGGATATATGATCTCCATGGCACATCTACCTGTTCTAGCCACCTGTTTTGTGTAAACAGTCTGTCTGCGGGAAAGAGTGAGACACATTGCTCTTTGGGTGTCCTCCAGGCAGGCCCAGGGATTAAATTAATGAGAACTAGGCTCTTGAGAAGAAACCATATTCTACTTTTACCCTAGAAGTTTCATACCTCTTCGCCGGCTGGTTCATCAACCTCACCTATACCAAGGTGTACTGAGGGTCCTTTCTGGGCAGGAAATATCACTAGTCCACAACATATTTTATTTTATATTTGAATGTTTAAATTTTTTTGACAAAAAAACTATGACCTGCTTTTTGACAAAATATTTCTTTAATCATTTGACATAGCTGAAAGTCTGCGTTAATTGTATTGTTTTCTTCTAGTACTACTATAATTCCTTAACCCAGCAGTACCTTTACTGGGATGGAGAGAAGGAGACCTATGTGCCAGCTGCAGAGTCTAGCTCCCACCAGCAGACAGGCCTGCCTCCTGCAAAAGAGGGGAAGGAGAAGAAGGAGAAACCCAAGAGTAAAACAGCCCAACAGGTAAGAGTATGACCTGGCCATGGGACCCATATTTTTCTCCTTGGAGTATTGGGTTATAGCATTTTTGTGAGCTTTATTTGGATTCTTAAAAACTGGGTTACATATTTTATTTACATTAAGTTCTTAGAGCATTTTGCTTTTTTTTTTTTTTTTTGGTAGTGTTTTTATTGTTACCATATATTGTCTATCTTTTAGTTTACCTATGTACTTAGGAAAAAACAATCCTGGAGGGCTGGCTGGTTAGCTCAGTTGGTTAGAGCACAGCCTTACAACACTGAAGACATAGGTTCAGATCCTCTTATTGGCCAGCCACCAAAAAAAAAAAAAAAAATTCTGGAAGTCTCAAAGCCTTTCAAGCAGTATTCCTTAATGACTTTGGTTGTATGTACTAGTGTCTCATGGAAATATTTGTAGATAGAAGTAAGAGTAAAATGGGTTTTGTTACAGGGTATGTGGTTGAAATAAGATTCTTAATGGTTCATTGTCATGGCACAGGGGTCTAAATGTTTTTTGGTGGTTTGTTGTTTGACATTAGATTGCCAAAGACATGGAACGCTGGGCTAAGAGTTTAAATAAGCAGAAAGAAAATTTTAAAAATAGCTTTCAACCTGTCAATTCCTTGAGGGAAGAAGAAAGGAGAGAATCTGCTGCAGCAGATGCTGGCTTTGCTCTCTTTGAGAAGAAGGTAATAGTGGAAGGAAAGACCAATACTTCATAATGGGAACTTAAGTAAAACTTGAGGCTTATGGCTTGTTCTGTTTCCCAGGGAGCCTTAGCTGAAAGGCAGCAGCTCATCCCAGAATTGGTGCGAAATGGAGATGAGGAGAATCCTCTCAAAGTAAGGAAGTACCTACCAGTGTTTTAAAGACCATATCTGAGGCCAGCCTGTGGCTCACTTGGGAGAGTGTGGTGCTGACAACACCAAGTCAAGGGTTAAGATCCCCTAACTGGTCATCTTTTAGAAAAATAATAATAATAAAATAAAGACCATATCTGTGGTTTGTGTCTCACTTTGAATCTCAAGTGCATCTTGGCTAATGTGATTCCTACTTAAAACTGGATGTGACCACTGCTGGTGGGTATTTGCAGCAGCTTCTACACATAGAATCATGTTCAATGCTTTGTTTTTTATGCACGAGAGCAGGTGAGATGGAAGAATGAATGAAGGCTGAATTCCTAAGCTCAATTAATTGAGTTTCATTGCACTTGTAAATAGAGAGTTTTAGTGGTCTGGAAAGAGAAAATTAAGACAAGAAAAAACTTATTTCACTTAACAGATACTGATCTGGATGGGTCATTACTCTGATGTGCTATATTTAAGGTTTTCATATGTGGTCAGTGGTTTGAAAACAGTCATCCAGGAACCCATTTCTTGAGCCTCAAGAGGGTTGATACTCGGAGGCCATTACTCTGATCTGTATTTAAGGTTTTCATATGTGGTCAGTGGTTTGAAAACAGTCACCCAGGAACCCATTTCTTGGGCCCCAAGACCTGACTGCTCCATACAGTTGAGGAAATGTGATTCGCTAGAGTATGACATAGAGGAATGGAGATTCTCTCACATTTTGGATTAGGCATTACTTTTTTCAGGTATGTAACCATCGCTATCTTCCTGTTGTACATTTCCAATGATCCACCCTCCTTTTGTCCCCAGAGAGGTCTAGTTGCTGCTTACAGTGGTGACAGTGACAATGAGGAGGAGCTGGTGGAGAGACTTGAGAGTGAGGAAGAGAAGTTGGCCGACTGGAAGAAGATGGCCTGCCTGCTCTGCCGACGCCAGTTCCCAAACAGAGATGCCTTGGTCCGGCACCAGCAGCTCTCAGACCTACACAAGGTAGGCCATGCTTCTCTCAGGTGGGGAGGGGAGGCAGTGAGACTGTGTGAGTTCCCTGACCATAGTGAAGGTTCATTAAATACCTGCTGTTGAATGATTGCCTTATAGAAAGCTGTTCCAAATCTTAGAGTGGAGAGGAACATGGCAGCTCTTTTTTTATGCAGTAGTGTATTGATTTGGGCTTTGGCTGTTAGAATACAACATTGTTGCTAATGTTACGACTTTTCAAATTAGGATGATCTGAATGCTTACTGAGTCTATAAAATCTTTTGTATAGCAAAACATGGACATCTACCGACGATCCAGGCTGAGTGAGCAGGAGCTAGAAGCCTTGGAGCTGAGAGAAAGAGAGGTGAGTGAAAAACAATGTGCCAGTAGGAAGAATCTCTTGGGATATCTACTTTTAGCTTTTATTTGTAGCATTCAATTCCAGGTCCCAAGGGCCGGGTAGAAGGATTTGTCACACCCAGCCATCATAGCTTATGTAGACTGGACCCAGGTTATAGGTACTTTGTGAGCCCTGCGCTGTCCCTTCATGAGTATGCACAAGACAGAGAAGCACACCCTCAAGACAGCTCACAGGTCCTGAATGCAAAGTGCTCACTGGGAAAGTACACTGGATTTTATTACAGAGAGAGTGCTCTCATTTGGCCTGGCCAGGGAAACCTTCTTGAGCAGTGAGGGAGGCTTCAAATTAGGCCCAGAGGAGAGCAGGGCATGAGATGATTGCAGGTGATGTGGAAAGAAGGGGTGGGCAGGGCATGGCAGTCAGGGCTGGGGGTGAAGGTAGGAGAAGCTTGTAATGCCAGTAACAGCAAACAGTTGGTACTAGGGTTGACAGTGCAGGTCCGGGCCAGGTAGGCAGGGTTTTTAAAATGCCAGTAGAGGCCTGTGGGTTAGAAGTGAACCAGTAGATTAGAAATTTCTCACCCCAAGGTAATTCTGTGGTGTCTATAGTTAAGGCTTTTGCTTTCCTTTTATTCCCCTACTGTTTATGGTACCAGCTCCCCAAGGACTGCTGAGTAGGTTTCTGCAGGCCTCCTGGATGCTATCTGTCCCTGGAGGTGAGCTTGTCCACATGCTGAAGGAAAACAGGCAACTGCCTTCCTCTTTAGGGCCTTGCTAGGCTATATCCACAGTCCAGTGGGCTGGTTGGAGAGCTTGGCAAGTGGTGGCTTATTAAATAAAACTACTTTTTGGAGACATAGTTCTCCTGGTTCCACACACTATTCATCTCTACAAACTTTTTAGGTATGACTAAATGAAGTGAGGGGGAACAAGGAAATTTGGTATCTCAGACCAGTCTAAAAAGTCAAGCTCTGGATTAAAAAATACTCAAGGTGATATAGGTGCAATAGGCTGTTACAGGTTGAACTTTGTGAATATATCTAATAGTGTTTTTTTGTCCCACGTAGATGAAATATCGAGATCGAGCTGCAGAAAGACGGGAAAAGTATGGCATTCCAGAACCTCCAGAGCCCAAGCGCAAGAAGCAGTTTGATGCTGGCAGTGTGTATGTGATGTGCACATTTTCCAGTTCGTTAGCTGGGGCTCTGGCTATTTTAAGTAACTATGTGTTTGCCACTGGCAGGAATTATGAGCAGCCCACCAAAGATGGCATTGACCACAGTAACATTGGCAACAAGATGCTGCAGGCCATGGGCTGGCGGGAAGGCTCTGGTTTGGGAAGAAAGTGTCAAGGCATCACAGCTCCCATTGAGGTAAGCACTAGGGTTGGGGCTTCAGTGGGTGTTGGGCTTTTACAGGCTTATTCCAGAGAGTAGATGAGATAATAGTGCCCAGAGGTTCTGAAACCCAGAAGCAGCTTTACCTTACCACAAAGGGACCATCTCCTTGGCCAGATCATGTCATCACCACTGAGTGGGATTCTTTTAAGATATTGATTGGGAGAAATTGGTATGGCACCCCTACATGATTTTTCTGGTCAGATTTTTTTGTATCTTTGGCTAAAACCCACTTTCTTCTAAAGACCATGTATTTCTGTTTGCTTTGTTATAAATAAACCCTGTCACGGAGAGTGCTTACTTTGCTTAACACCAACCGAGGACCCACTCAGTTTAGGTTGAATTTTTTTTTTTTTTTTTTTTTTTAAGATGACTGGTAAGGGGATCTTAACCCTTGACTTGGTGTTGTCAGCAACATGCTCACCCAGTGAGCTAACTGGCCATCCCTATATGGGATCCAAACCCATGGCCTTGGTGTTATCAGCACCACACTCTCTCAAGTGAGCCACAGGCTGGCCCTAGGTTGGATTTTTTTTAAAGGTACTATAAATTTCCTTCTAAATGATTTTGGTTATGTATTTTTAAAAAATTAAAATGTGGTAGGGTTTTCATTCATGATAAGAAGTCTCGGGCCGGCCCGGTGGCACACTCAGTAGAGTGTGGCGCTCCCGCCGAGGGTTCGGATCCCATATAGAGACCAGTCCGCTCACTGGTTGAGCGCGGTGCGGGCGCGACACCGAGGGTTGCGATCCCGTTACCGGTCATGAAAAAAGACAAAAAGGAAAAAAAAAAAGGAAGAAGTCTCTAAATTGGTCAGAGCCCAGGTTGAGACAATCCCAGGATCAGAGGCCCCCACCCACTGGCCTTCTAGGCAGTAGTTCCACCAGTGAATGTTCTCACTCTGTCCTGGCAGCACATCTTAAGTCAGACTCATAGACGATGTTTATCCTGTGCATGTGAGTTCTGCCGACATCAGGCTGTCTTGCTGTCTGTACTTATGATTAATTAGCAGACCTTCCCTAGGCTTCAGTAGAGTGTGTTGGGGTCTTACAAGGCACGGATGCTTGCTGAACAGGCATTGAGGGGTGGGGGACATGGCTTCACTTGCCTGTCTTTCTTAGCACATTTTATTCTTTCAGTCCTTAAACCTGTTGCAGATCTCCAGTAGGAATTCCTTTCTTTATATAAAACTTCCTCTTTCCTGCCTCCTGGTGGGCGGGCCTGCTCAGTAAAGAGTAGACTATCCATTCTCTACCTGCCAGCTGTTGACAGTCTTTTTGTTCCCCCAGGCTCAAGTCCGGCTAAAAGGAGCTGGCCTAGGAGCCAAAGGCAGCGCGTATGGGTTGTCAGGTGCTGATTCCTACAAAGATGCTGTTCGGAAAGCCATGTTTGCCCGGTTCACTGAAATGGAGTGAGACTGACAGAGAGAGAGAGAGAGAGAGAGAGACGACACGAAGCTCCAAGGATCACAAGGAGTGGTCCATCTCCTGAATTCACTCTTACTGCCTATCTCTTTAAGGGCATGCCTTGTGCTGTTAATAGTTTTTAGGGTGAACCACTTCATTCTGCAGGGTTCTCCCACCTTAAAGAGGAGTTCCCCTTGTGTGGGTTACCCTCCTTCCCACCAGAGGACTTGTGAACAGACTGGAGAAGACAGTGGGTTTTTTATACTTCAGTGTACATAGTGTAATGTAGCGTGTTTTACATGTGTAGCCTATGTTGTAGTCCATCAGACCCTCACATTCCTGGGGGTTTGAAATGCCCTAGGTGGTATGTGACATCAAAGTCACCTCTGTCATTTGTTGTTGTGATGTCTTTCCTTGGCAGAAGCCTTGTGTATATTTGTATATTACACATTTGTACAGAATTTTGGAAGATTTTCAGTCTAGTTGCCAAATCTGGCTCCTTTACAAAAGAAATATCTTGAAAAATGGATGTCATGTGTCTCTTTATTCTTGGGTGAGTGAGTGGGCTTTTGTCTGAGCCAGTCAATCCTGGTGATGAAATCAGTTTGTTAAAAAAGTTATTTAGGGCTGACCCCGTGGTGCACTCGGGGAGAGTGCGGCGCTGGGAGCGCAGCGACACTCCCGCCGCGGGTTCGGATCCTATATAGGAATGGCCGGTGCGCTCACTGGCTGAGCACGGTGCAGGCGACACCAAGCCAAGGGTTGCGATCCCCTTACTGGTCACGAAAAGGACCAAAAAAAAAAAAAGTTATTTATATGTAGTATTTTATACCATTTCCTTGTCCCCATTATCCATGTTGAGATTTTTAAATTCAAGGGTTTGTTAACATGTTTTAAAATGCTTCATGGAAACAACCTTAACAATGAGCTTTTTCACTTCCTTCCAGTTTCTAAAGACCAAAGTGAGTGTCCAGTTTTCACAGGAGGAGGGGATGTTACTACTCTGGGGGGTAGAATCTGCTTGTGGCCATGGTAGAGATAATGCCTGGTCTACCCTCTGCTGGGATGGAGGAGCCGAAAAAGCCATCTCTCTCCCTGCTGCAGAACCCCATTTACCTTCTCATCTCAACTATCAAGAAATTGCTCAGGGACACTGCAGGGTTTTCTATTCTGAATGGTGTCATCCCATCCTTGTCTCTAGCAGCAGGGTGAAACACCATTTTAGCCAAAAAGACCGTGCTTGAGGGCAGGAAGTGTGCCTGGGTCTCAGAGACTGTTCTTGGGACCAACTGACATGGTAATTGGGTGCTTACAAGGCTAATTTGCCCAAATTTTGTGCCTGAGCTCCACAGATTTGTCATACAGTCAGGGAGGGTGGCCTTTCTCTGGAACTTTTTTTTTTTTTTTTTTTCCCCGCAGCTGGCCAGTACAGAGATCCAAACCCTTGACCTTGACCTTGGTGTTACAACACTGCATTCTTACCAACTGAGCTAACCAGCCAGCCCTGGAATTTGTCCTTAAGATGGTTTTTGTGGATGATCACATTTCGCTATTTTCAGGCAGGCATGACCCTTACAAAACTGGAATGGAAAATGCTCAGGAGGAACTTGTAAGGTACAGGTCCTTACCCCAGCCAGCCAGGTGGCATCTTGGAGAGGTTGAGCCTAATCACTAATCACAGCTTTGCTAGGGAGAGGTGGAGGCAAATGCAGAAGCCTCAAGCCTGGATTTCTGCAAAGCAAGGCTTGGGCACCTCACAAATGAGGGCCTAAGTTGCCGAAGCTGGGGCACAGAATGTGTCACAGATCTGGTCTACCAGGGTTGGTAGCCCTGTGGAGGAGACAAGCCCCACCTCCAGTGCCCTCACAGCACCAGGGAGATGCTGGTAGTCCTTGAACCTGAGCAGCAGTCACAAGCAGCCTACTTAGGCCCATCTGACAGCCAGCCTAGGAGGCTCTTCCAGGTGAGGACATGCATAATGGGATCTGGGAAGCTCTTAATTACATACACCCAGCTCATCAAAGGCTGGGTGGAAGTGTCTTCCCTAGGGGAGCCATAGCCAAACACTGATGGGCGAGCCAGCCCTCCATCAGCCACCTTGACCCTCGGATTAACTTTTCCCATGCCAGGAAGGGCCCTTGAATTCATCCTGCACTGCTTGGTACTGACAGTCACCTATAAGCTGCTCAAGGCTGCTCCCATGAAGACTGCTCTGTCAGCACTGGTATGGGCTTTTGTATGAACACAAAGTTGAGGTTTCCTATGAACATGAGTCTGAGCCAACCCCTCAGAGAAGCTGGAGGCTCCTCCTCCCACTTTCAGCCCATTCCTCCACAGTCACATCTGTCACCAGTATACCTAGCCAGGTGACTGCAGCCTTCACCCTGCATCTGAACTGATGGCCCCAGTTCTTGAGGTTTGACAGGCTCAGGTCTCTCACGCCAGACCATATTTGCTGGTGCTGAATGGCTCTCACCCTTGAGGACCTGAGGCTTCAGCCCCCTGGTCCAGGTATTCCCCTACCAGCCCATCAGTGTCTGCTCCAACCCCAAGCCCAGGGTTGAGTGTGCTGTCTCCTCTGCCCTGACCCAGCCCACAGGTCCTCCCAGCCATGACTGAGCGGGGTGCTAGTAAGGCAGTGCAAATTTCCCAATCAAGGAAACCCAAAACCCAAATTTGGAAGGGGATCTTGCTAAACTAGAGGGAGCTTCCAGGGTTTCCAAGTCCAGACTGCCCTTGGCCAGGACAGCTGCTGAAATGTGCAGGGCTTTTAGGGCTGGCCAGGAGCAGCTGTCATGGCCATGTATCAAACAAGTTTCAAAGCCCAGATGAGCAGTCAGGCCTGAGCTAAGCTCCCCAGGCATGCACAGTCTGGCTGGGGGTCTCAAGGGTGCCCAGAGCCCAGCTACCCTGATTGGGGGGGGGGGCGACAGGTGTAGGGTGAGATTGTCCCAGAGACAGGACCCTGGAAGAGGGTACTGTGCTGCTGGTGGCCACCAGGTGGCAGCAGTCTATCATCTATCTGGCCAGGCTGGTTTAGGTGGTGGTAGTAGAAAAGTGTCCCACCAAGTCCTGAGGTATTAGGGGTTCCTGGGGCCTCTTCCCAGGTCTCTGAGATTCAGGGAGACCTGACTAGAGTTTGAGCTTCAAAACTCTGTGGAGCCAGGCAGGTGCCAAGTCTGCCAGCCCTGCAAGTTCCTGAGAGTCCCCTACATCCCAGGCTAGAAGGGGAAGTTGTCCCCACAGCACAGCACCCAGCCAGGCTAGTCCTGTGCACAAGAAAAATTCTCTTAACAATGTCCCTTATTAAATATTACCAACCCGGGGCCGGCCCGGTGGCGCGCTGGAGAGTGCGCCACTTGGGAGCACGGCGGTGCTCCCGCCAAGGGTTCGAATCCCATGTGGAGACCGGTTCCCGCTCACTGGCTGAGCGCGGTGCGGGCGCAACACTGAGGGTTGCGATCCCGTTGCCGGTCCCCGGTACGGGCGTGACACCGAGGGTTGCGATCTCGTTACCAGTCAGTAAAAAAAAGACAAAAAGGAAAAAAAAAAAAAAGTAACAATCAACAAAACGAAAATGCAACCCATAGAACGGGAGAAAATATCTACAAACCATATAACTGATAAGGGGTTAATATCCAAAATATAAAAGGAACTCATACAACTTAATATAAAAAATAACTCAATTAAAAAATAAGCAAAGGTCCTAAACAGACATTTTTCCAAAGACATACAAACGGCCAAAAGCTGTGTGAAAAGATGCTCAACATCACTAATCATTAGGGAAGTGCAATTCAAGACCACAATGAGATATCACCTCACACCTGTTACCATGGTGGCTATTGTCAAAAAGACACAAAATAACAAATGTTGGTGAGGATGTGGAGAAAAGGTAACACTTGTATATTGTTGGTGGGAATGTAGATTAGTACAGCCATTATGAAAAACAGTATAAAGGTTCCTCAAAAAATTAAAAAAGAATTACTATGTGATTTAGCAATCCCACTTCTGGTTATACGTTCTCACACTCCCTTCACCCATCATGTGATGATTGACTGTCACAGAAATATTCTCTTGACAGAGCCCACATCAGACCCGCAGCTTCTGTCTTTACAGGCCAGGGGGAGTTGGCGCCAAGTTTGCCCAGGGCTCCCAGAGGGAAGCAGGGAATGCCCACAGTCCTCTCCCCAGCCTCCCAAAAGGTGGCAGGAGGGGGCAGATCCATAGACTTTGAGTTAAAGTCAGAACCCTATCAGGAGTGGGCCACCCTAGCCGGAAAAAAACTTACCAACAGGAGGCACAGGCCAGAAGCAGGCCCCTCCCCTCCTGCTTAGTCCAAGCACCACTTTCATCCAGTTTAAAGAGAAAACTGAGGTTAAAGGCAGTTACTGGAGGTTACCAGGCTGAGCTGGTGCTGGTGAATGCTGACCCTGGGCCCAATGGACTCAGTGGAGATGGGTCCTTAACCACAGGCACAAGGTCAGACTCCAGCCCAACACACTCCAACCCTGCAGTGAACTGAGCCTTGGAATGCCCCCCAACATTCTGGGGAGAGAAAGATAGGCAGGGAGAGGAAAAAAGACAACAGGGGACAAAGAGGCCTACAGGATGCTGGGAAGAGGAGCTGGAGAGGTCTGCAGCAGCCGCCAGCCACAAGAGGTGGGAGAAGGTTGAGCAGGCAAGATAACGTGGGGTGGGGCAGAGGTGGCGGGGTCTGGGAGAGTCAGTTCCGCTCTGCCCACAGCCACTGAGATAAGTCAGCTGAGAGGCGGGGGGATTCTGCAAGCTGCTGGGGGAAGCCACAGTAGGCGGGTAAAAGAGGAGAGGCCAGGAGGCCTGGCCGGGATCCCCGCCCACTTTCTTATATAACAGAGGCCCTGGGAGCCCCTTGCAGCCACACCAGGCTCCCAGCTCCAGGCGGGCATCACTACCCTCTAGTCCTGCTGGACAGGAGCTATTTGAGAATCATTCATGGATGTAATTAAGCCTCCCACCACCATGCCTTGGCTCAGGCCTGGAGTGAGGGGAGGGGGTGCAGGTATGGGAGCCCTGCCCAGCCTGCCCTGCAGGGTTGGGTTCATCTCAGGGCCCCCAGGACAAGCATAGCCGACTGCCTGAGGATGCCCAGTCTGGATCCGTGGGGCCTGGATCCTCAGCAGTGCTGAGTCCAAGTCCTGAGGAGCACCAGAACTGGGACTTTCTCCCCTTTCTCTTCCTCCCTGCCTCTTGGCTGGGCTGAGGAGCCACCCTCTGCACTCACAAGCATTTGGCATTTGCATTTGCACATGAACACACACGCACTCACACACAGGCCAGATAGTCATCCAGCTGCAACAGGCAGCATGCATGTTTCCCCAGTACCCTTGACATGTACAGGGCCACTACAGGCAGATGCCTGCAGACCCCCACCCCTACCCGCTGAGTAAAGCATGCACACTCATGCATATCTCTCTCTGGGCCACTGACATATAGGCAGGCACATGGGCACAAGTGTGACCTGACTCCTGCCTAATGTGGCAGTAATCATCTGCTCTCGTTAGCTCAGAAGGAAGGAAACCTGGTCAGGCAGCTGGTGGGAGCTGAGAAGGGGTAGGGAGCCCCCAGGGCCACAGCATGATGAAGCACAAGCCACCACCCAGCAGGCACACCCTTGTGCATGTACTCAGTCACCCAGAGCCACCCCACTACTTTCCAGGTAGGTGGATCTTGGGGGTTTCCACCCAGAACAGGCTCCTGAGCTCACTAAACAGGTCCGAAAAAGGCTAACCACTGCTCAACCCTAGGGTTGAAAGAGAGCTGGAGGAAAGAGGGAGGGCTGAGGTGGGGAGTACCATGATTCTTAAGTAGACTGGCTCGAGGCTTGGCACCTGCCCTCCTAATACCCGTAGCCACACCTAGTGGGGAGGAGAGGAAGCAGCTTTCTCAAACAGACTGGTAAACTGAGGCTCAGAGACGGGCAGCAGCATGCCCTGACTCAGAGAGCTCATCAACAGCTCATCAAAACCCAGGGCTCCCACCCGTGACTCTAGTCATTTCCCTGGGTTGGTGTCTTATCCTACCCAAAACTGGGAGCCTCTAGGACCAACTTGGCTCTGCCATCCAACTCAGGCTAGTAGTCTTTAAAATCAGCTGGGCTCTGCCTGCTCCCTCAAATGGGGAACTCCCAGGACTGAATGGAGTCTACCTTTTCCCCTAGCACATCAGCACCAGCTCAGCTGGCCCTCTCCTCTAAGACCAGGAGCCCCACCCTCAGCCCCAGACTCAAATGCAAAATGTGAGCAGCAACCACACCAGGGAGGGGGATTGGAGTGGTAGGGGCCTTGGGAAGGAGTTGGGAGCAAGGGCTCAGGGAAGGGGGTTGGGGAGCAGGGGCTTTAGAGGGGGTTGGAGGCAGGGGCTCAAGGAGGGGGAGTTGAGGGAGAAGGGACTCAGAATGGGACTGACTTCATGGGGGGACAATAGACTGACAATCCTCCTTTCCACCCACACCTGTCAGGCAGGCTGGGGGAGGGGGACTGACCCACTTAGTTGCCTCTCCCCTTAGGCTTCTACTAATGAGCGCTCTGGGCTTTGGGAGGCAGTTTTCCCCCCACAGGCTGTGCCTGAGGCCATCCGTTTCCCCACAGCCCCTCATTATCTACTGGGGGTGTTCACTGGCTCAGTCTGCCCCCCTTATCTGCAGCTGTGCTTGTCTGTGGCAGTGAGGAAGAGGCTCAAGGCTTCCCCCATATGCAACCTCTCTGCCCCTAGTTCCCCTACTCTCCCAGGACTAGGGAGACAAAGACTCCCAGATCCCTGCTGTGCAGCTGAGCTCTGAGCAAAGAGCTTTGATTCTACCTGTGGGTCTCAGCAGCATGCCAATGAGGAAGGCAGGGGGGTGGGGGGCTCTGGTGTGGTACACAGGAGAGCTGGAACTGAGGTGCTGGCAGGACCCCCAACCTGAGATGGGGAGTCAGCTCTACTCACCCAATGGTTTTCTGGTGCCTGTGGGCAGGAGTCCCACTCAACAAGGAAACAGGCTCATGGTGGGTGAATGAGGGCTCCTGAATGTCTGGGGAGCACAGCTCTGGAGGATAGAGAATGGAGGGTAGCATTTGGGGAGCTGAATTCTGATAAGATGGGAGCATGGTTCAAGGAGAATGGGGTGCACCGGGCCCAGTTCTAGGAGGGAGGAGTGGGGGTTAGGAGGGATGGTGGGAGGAGGGGAGAGGTTTATAGCTCCTGTGGATGTATATGGGGGGACAGTATATTTGTAGGAGCACAGCCCTGGGAGGATGATTTAGGTGTGGGAAACAGCTCTCAAGGATACTTGGGCAGCATTGTGAGAGTGAGGGTACAACCTGGAGGACAATGAGGGTGGTGAGCACAGCTCCTAAGGATACTCTATAAGAGGACAGTCCAGGGAGGAGGCTGCCATGTCTCCCTGTAGCCTTGGCCTCTTCCGACTCCTCTCCCCCCCACATTCCTGGGGCGCATGGGTAGGTCTGGTTGCTGGATTATGCCCAAGTCCCCAAGGCTCCCCCTGACACTGTCCCACTGTCCATCTGTCCTCCCCCTCCCCAAGGATCCCAAGGCCCAGGTGGTACTCTCCCTTCATAGCACCCTCATTAGAGAAGGGCTTTGAGATCCTTCTGCTGCCTCTGCCCCCCCTCCACCCCCACCTCCCAGCCAGCTGCAGGCTTTGGCCCCTGGAGCCTGATAAATATTTATGATGAGATAAGCAGTATCTGTCAAGTCCCAGCCCAAACCTTTGTCCAGGGAGCCAAGCTGGAGAGAGATGCAGTCTCAAAACCACAGGACTTGAGTTTCTGGGGGCAGAGCTGAGTCTCGGGGTTGTGGGTAGGGGCAGACCTGCCTGGGTAGGTCTCCTGGGCTCCACACAGGGAGGCTAGGATGAGACAGGGCTCAGGAGTGGGGGATGGTGAGGGAGCTGCCTCCGAGGTGCCACACTGGCCAAGGCTGGTCCCCTCGGCCCCGCTCACCCAGTCTGTAGCCATGCCTACTGTCCCCACTGCGAGGCTGGGTCTGCTGGGACAAGGCCAGCTGGCCTTCTGTACTTGGGCTCCACCACCCACCTGCCAATACTGCTGCCCTGGCTTCTAATTTCTTAATGACTTCGGTAACCCCCAATCCAAGATTACACTGACCAGTGGGGCTCCCCATCTGGTTGCCCAGGACCAACAGCAGGAGGGTCTGAAAGTTCCATGAGCAGAAGAGCAGAACACTGCAGCAGGGAGGAGTGAATACCGTACTCAGTGTACCTGAGTATTAGTGAACACTGTACCCCAGCACTGTACCTGAGTGAGGTTAGATACTAGACTAGGTGGGAATAAATACCGTACCCAAGAGTGGGCAGATACTGCACTCAGCGCACCTAAGAATGTAAGAAGGGGTGAACGCTCTCTCTGCAGTGTGGGCAAATACTCCTCTCAGGGCATGGCTAAGGACTGTACCCAGGGAACACCATCTGAGATGTGAGGAAATAAAGCAACCAGCGTGGGGGTAAATAGCCCCAAGTACATGAGTGAACGAATGCAAGAGGAAGAGAGGCATACTTCTCCCAGGCTCTAAGTAAATGGAATGAGGGTAAATATTGGTGCTCTTGGGACATAAATATTGTCCTTGGTTTGCAGATGCACATGTGGCATCTAGAATGTGATGAAATACTATATACTCAGGGTGTAAGTATGTATTGGATTGTGGTAAATAAGACACCTACGTCATAATTGGGTCTTATATTGGAGGCACAGGTATACACGAGGGCACTTCAAAAGGTTCGTGGAAACACAGAATTAAACAACATTCTGAATCTTTCCATAAACTTTTTGAAGTACCCTATCCTCATACTGTACTTGGGACACATTTAATTTCTGCTCTAGTGTGACAACTGCTATTCTCAGGGTGAAGTTAAAGCTGCACTTAGGGACAGTCTGTAGCTAGGGCATTCAAAGCAGCCCTGAAAGTGAAAGGGAATGTCATTAGTGGTGAACCCAGTGAGGCTCCAAGCATTCCTGGTGTGGGGGGAGGAGCAGGTGACCAATGGGGTCACCCATGGATTCCAGAGCTGCTCACAGGGTGCAGTCCCCACAAGGCATCCAGCCCAGCTCTGCCAAGCTGGGCTCATGGCTGGTGATGAGGGGGTGGGGGCAGCCTAAGGAGGCCTGGGGGTGGTCTCTACCTCCCTCACTCTCTGGCTCCTGCCTAGTGGGTTCCAGGTATCTGTCTTTCCTGCTCCTGGGAGCCTGGACACTGTCAGCCAAGCTCTAAAAGAAAACTTCCAGGTCCTATTGGTGCAGGGCAGAGGCAAAGGCAGAGCCAGCCTGGGTCGAGGTCCTCAGATCTGGGGTGAGCCTCTTGCCTGCAGTCCCAGATGCTCCAATGCTGGGTACATGCCCAAGGCACAGTGGGAGTCACTTGTCCAATCTGAAACTGTGGCTTCTGCACCCCACATGGCGCGACCTGGCCAGGGGAATGGGTGGGGATGGAGACTGATGCAGACTCAGGACTGCTCACCCTGACGGCTGCCCATCCTGGGGGCAGCTCAAGAGTCCCTGCTCAGGAGAAGGGTCTCAGCCACCTCTAGGCAAGTATGTGGAGGTTGGAGGTCCCGAGTCCGTGCCTGTGGTTCCTGTGAGTTCCCACATGTTTGAGAGAGAGACTGGTACACCTGTGCCCCACATCAGGGGTCGGCTTGGCACCCCCTCCTCGCCAGCCTAACTCCAGCCTTTCTGTTCCCAGCTGCCTTTCCAGGAGCCTGGATGTTAAAAACCTCATCTGACCCCAGTCAGGGGCATGTTTGAGAGAGAGACTGGTACACCTGTGCCCCACATCAGGGGTCGGCTTGGCACCCCCTCCTCGCCAGCCTAACTCCAGCCTTTCGGTTCCCAGCTGCCTTTCCAGGAGCCTGGATGTTAAAAACCTCATCTGACCCCAGTCAGGGGCTTCCTTCCAAGGAAGTCCTGGCAGATGTAGGTGGCAGGGGTGGGGTGAGGTGTGTGGATAGGGCCACCATGGCCAGGATGGTCTTTGTGCTTAGCAGAATAGCTGTTGCTGCTGGCAGTGGGACTTCAGGATTGGAATTCAATAATCTGGGGTGATCTGGTCTAGTGAGGAGGCAGGATCCTGAAGGAGCCTGATCTCCCCCTCTCAGAGCTGAGCCAAGGAGCTTGGGCAGGTGTGGCCCCTCCTGGTTCCACTCTTCCTACCTGTGATGGGGCAGTTGGGCTGGGGGGCGCTGTCTGAGGCACTGACTTGCCCTTGGATTGGGGGTGCCCAGGAATGCCTCCCCTCCCTTTCACCCATTAGCACAGTCTCCTGGAAGAGCAGGCCAAGCCGGCCTCTTGGAGGGCAGGAGGCATCAGAGTGCCTCAGGTTCTTTCGCTAGGAGTCAGGAGGCATCTGCTCCCTGCCTGAGGGCTGCTTTCCCCTCTGCTGTGACTGTTCCTCTCCCTACCCAACTAGTGCCAGGGTTTACACAGCCACATGGGCAGCCCAGGAGGAAGCAGCCTGCCTGATGGTCCAGTGTCTCCTCAGAATTCTTGTGCCCAGGCCACGCCCTCAACTGAAGAGAACCTGGGGGTGGGACTGGGAATCCAGATTTTAACAAGCCCTTTGAAACTGGCAGGCCACAAGGGCAGACACCCCCACCTCCTTTTCTGACTGTCCTGAGTGTGCATGCCATGCACACCTGCACACACACACACACACACACACACAGAGCCAGATCTCTGAGGCCACAGGCAGCCCATATAATCTCTGAACCTCGGAAACACTAATGCATTAATGGAAAAGCCTGAGACTCTGGGAGCCACGATGCTCCCAGGTGTGTCTAACAAGCATCTTATGGCATCACTGGGTAACCCAAGAGACTGATTCTGATAGTAGGATGTCAGGCCATGGGGCCAGTGAGCCTGAATGCCCATCCCCTAGCATGGGGCCTGTGGGTGTGAGAGGGTCAGTTGGGACCCAAAGGCTATACAAGTCAGTCCTGAGGCTGCTGAAACCAGGACCTGTCGAATGTCACATGTGGTTCTGGCTGCCAGGCTGTCTGAGGCTTCTTGAGAGTGTGCTTGGTGGTGACAGAACAAGTCTTTCTGCCCCTCCTTGAATCCTCACACTAGATCAGGATCCTGATGATAGGTCTCCTCCTCCAGCCCTGGAGGTGAGGTCAGGAGGAGAAGACTGCCGTCCTCCAAGTGTGTAGTCATCTTCCAAGTGTACATAGCAACGCTCCAGGTGTACATAGCAACGCTCCAGGTGTGTTTAGTTATCATCAGGGTATCACATCGTTGTCTTCCAGGCATCATAGAGCTGTTCCCTGGTCATGCACTTCTTTCTCAGGACAAGTGACCAGCAATGGTGACTCTGGGACTGTAATTCCCTGAGGTGAGGAGCCGAGCTGGATGGCCTCCAAGTCCCAAACTCTGACCAGCTAGGAGTCCAATTAAGCAGGCTCAGGCTCCCAGGCTGGAGATGATGTGAGATAGGGTGGTGGGATTACTCCTGACAATTCTTTCTCCTGTGACCCCACTGCCATGGGAAGAGGGGCTCATCCTGGCCTTCTGGACCCCTGGAAAGATGGGGGTGAATGATCCCAGGCTGGAAAAACCTCCACTCCCAACTATTCTAGCCCAGGCCCAACCTCCTCTGCCCACCCCCTCCCCCTCCGGCCACATCCCAAATCCCCAATCCCAGCAGCAGACCTCGGTGTTTGCCTGTTGCCATGGAGATGGGATGCACCTTTCTGTTACTATGGTAACCAGCCAGGGGTTTTTTAAATTCAGTTGAGGTAATTTCCACCCCTCAATCCTCCTCCTCAGATACCTCATTTCTTCTCTTTCCTTCTCTGAATCTTATAAGGTTTGGGGGACCCACAGCCACCAGCCAGAGGTGGAAGGTCGAGGGGCTGGTGGGAAGACTCTGCCCCAATTTCCCCCTGACTCTTTCCAGACTAGACCTAGAGAATAGGACAGCTTCCTCACCATTCTCTCCCTAGGCCCAGGTCTTCTGGGAGAAGATAAGGGCTTCACATGGCTTGGCAGGCAGAGGCCAGCATGCTTGGGAGGCCTGGGTGAGGGTGTGGCCTGCGTGGCTATGTGCCTACGCAGGAGCAAGTAGAGTATGTCCCCAGGGCTCATCTGGGGATCTCAAGACAACAGAAATTAGATCCTAGGACAACAAGGGATAGATGTTGTTTATGCTGTGTCCTGGTACTAAGGAGCTTAGCCTAATAGAACCCAGGGAGTAGAGTATGTCCCCAGGGCTCATCTGGGGATCTCAAGACAACAGAAATTAGATCCTAGGACAACAGGGGATAGATGTTGTTTATGCTGTGTCCTGGTACTAAGGAGCTTAGCCTAATAGAACCCAGGGTTGGCCAGATTTGGGAAGAGGGCATCTGAGAAGAAGGATGGAGGGAAGGGGAACACAGACACTGTCCAGTACCTGCTTCTCCCCATCCCCACTAGAGTCCTTACTCCCTAGGCACCTGTTTCATTAAGTCTAGTCATTGCAAATTCATGAGGACCAGCATCCTCTCCCTGCCCCCACCTGCCTCCTTGATGGGAGAACAGAGCTGACAGCTCAGGACAGACAGGTGGATGAATCTCCCACTCCTGAGCAGAATAGATGGGGTCTAGGAGATGATGGCACCACAGGCAACATGCCCTGCCTGACTCTGCGACCTCGCCACGTCTGCATGTAACTCTTTCACACCATGACTTGTCTCTGTAGCAGGCTGATGGTTCCACAGTGGAGCCCCCGCAAGAGAAAAGGTTTCAAGGAGGGAGAAGTCTGGGAACGTCCTGCAACAGGGGTTTCCTCCCCACCTCCCCCAGTTCTGACCTTGCCTGTTCTTCCATCCCGCCAGTCAGTTGGGTAGGGAGGCCCTTCTCCCTCAGGATGGATGCAGAGCATCACTATAACTCCAGCAGCCCCTGGCCCAGTTCCTCAAAGCCAGGGATTGAAGGACCATCAGATGGGTGTTAGAACCAAAGGGAAGTGGCTTCCAACCTAACTGTTCCTTGGGCACAAGTGCCAAGATCCTATAGCAACAGCCATTCTGCAGGCACAGATGAGCCAGGTGACCTTGTGAAACTACAGAGCACCCTGGGATTGAGGCCCCTGCCCATTCCCACTGCTCCTCGCCCAAGGCAGGGAAGTCCCACAGCCCACTCCACCTGGGGGAGGGGGTCCCTACTGCCCTGCCTGTTGAGGCCCCACAAGGCCCTTACAGGGTCCACGAGCATCTGAACACCTGGGTCAGTGGCCCCCCAAGAGCAGAATAATGAAGTCTGTGTTTGACACTTTCATGAGTTATTATTCCCACCAGACCTGTAGGCTCCACTGGCCCAGACAAAGCCATGTAGTTCCTGATGGCAGGAATTGGCATCATTAATTCTTTTCTGCCCTCCTGCCAGCTGGTGGGAGGGTTGGGGGAGGAGGGGTTAAGCCAGAACCTCTGGTAAGGAGGTGGTGGGGCTCAGGGGGGACAAGGATGAAAGAGTGTTGTGGCTACCCACTTACCACCACCTCCCCACTTTTCTTTCCACCCCTGCTCCTTCTAGGCTCCCAGACCAGAGAAGCCCCAGGCTAGGCTGGGGAGGAGGGAGCCCAGACCAAGCCCTAGGTGAGAGTGGCCATATTCTAAGTGGGGAAACCCTGGTCCCTGAGCCTGCCCTCCACACCCAGCTGGTAGGCACCAGGGAGTCTCCAGCAGCTGGGTAAGCAGAGAGGGATGCTTATCTCCCAGGTGGTTCCTCTGCAGCCTGCGATGTCCTCCTAGGGTTGTAGAACTCGGGGAAGAACAACTCCCTCTCTCCCCAAGGAACCCACGGCTCCTAGGCTTCCAAAGAGCTCCCCAATGTCAGGGAAATGATTTGGAGCCACACTACAGCTCCACCAGGGCCTCCACACTTGAGACCCTATAGCTGAAGTCCTGGGGGGCAGTGCTTCTGGAGATTGTTCATTGTGAGCAACAGGTATCTTGTGAACCCCATTTGGTGTGTCCTGCTTGGCATCAGCTAGAGCAATGTCCATCTGGGCAGATGCTCCAAGAAGTTCTGCTGGCCCTGGCAGACTTGTGCAGCACTGGAGCCCCCATTCAGAGTCAGATAGAGGTGTAGGGGAGAGAGGGACCAGCAGGGCCTGGCAGGGCTGATCCAAGGCCTTCTGCTAGGGCGGGCCAAGGGGTCAGTCAGCAGGATGGGAATAGAGGCAGCTCCATCACGGACAACAGATGCCTTTGACTCCTGGCACTCTCTCTCCTCTGAGATCACAGCCAGCACCCCGGCCCCCCTTCCTGCCACCCCCCCACACACACACACACACGCTATGTGTATACATCTTGCAGGGAGCAGTCCTCAAACTCCACTGGTGATGTCCCTGGACCAGCATGATTGCTGAACACCAAGAAACTCTGAATTGCTCTGCCCTCAGTGGAAAGGGGTCCCTGGGGCTGCAGGACCAGGCATCAGGGCCCAGAGGCCTGCTTCCCCATGGGAGCATTTAAAAGAGAAGCTGAGAAGTGCCAACTGTTTATAGCCTGTGGGATGTGCCAGCCCAAACCCAGGACATATGCCTTTGTTCTCTGGGCAGCCACCTGCTGGCCAAAAGGTGAGCATCCCAGCTTTAGAGCTTGGAGACTGCAAAGGTTCAGAGAGAACAGGAGACGTATCTGAAATCCCACAGCTCATGTTCTGCAGTCTCAGGAGCTGGATGGGGTGGGGGGTGTGATACCTAGCCCAGGGCACAGTGGGGTAGGGGAGGGGCACTGGGGTGGAGGCTTTTATTCAGATTGCCAAAGCAGGGCTCTTCACCAGGACAGAGTGGTTGAATGGGCCTCCTGGTAGGGGAATGAAGTGTTCAGTCCCCCCTGCATGGAGCTGAGGCTTTCAGACTACCTGTGGGTGTGGGGGTAGGGGTGGTTGATGAGGAGTGAAAAGTATAAACTGTACAGTCAGCTACCTAGGTGACCCAGGCACAGGAGAAGGGGGCAGATCAGAGATGGGAGTATGGGGGGCATTGGATGGTCATTGGGGCTGGTCTCCACTGCTGGCTGACCATGCTGGAGATTTGAGTCTTGGGAAGCCTTCCTAGCCCACCTGATGATACTGCTCTCCCTGGACCTCCCTGCACCCCTGATCTCAACAGCCCACCCTGGTCTCCTGATATGCTGACAGATCACACATCCCTGGTCTCTCTGGGCTTCTACGGGGACAGGGGAAGGCACCCCTTTCCTTGGTCTCAGTCCTGTCTATGAGGAGATTCTGGGCTCCCCGCAGTCAGAAACCACAACTGGCTAATGTCTGCACCCCTCCTCACTTACCCCCTAGCCCCCACCCCAGGCCCTGGGAAAGAGACGGACACACAGGCTGTTCTATGTGTGAGGCAGTGCATGAATTTGCCTTAAAACCTTGGGAATGTACTTATACTTGTGGCCGTCACTCAGTCAGGTGACTGAGCTGTTATCCAGTGCTGCCGGGTCCTGGGGACCAAGTGTGACTGAGCTAGATGTGGTATCATTCCCCCTAGAGCTCACAGTCCCTTGGGAAAGAAGAACAAAGCAGATACAGAGTGGTCCACCTGTGATGGGGGCACAGGAGTTGCAAGATACTGAGGAGGAGGGACTAGGGGGGCTTCTCTGAGGAGAAGTCCCTGAGCTGAGCTAGCCAGGTCCAGGGGTCTCCAACCTGCAGCCCAGAGGGGGGAAAAATGTAACAGGACTTGGGAGGAACCCCTCATGGCTGGAGCTGTCTTGACAGGCTTTCTCTGAGAGTAGTTTTCAAGGGAGGGTGATGGGAGGGGAGGTCACAGGAGAGGTGTTGGGGGGCACCTCTTGTCCACAATGGGTAGCCTGTGGATAGGACATGGAACCAGGCCAAAGCAGGGGCAGGACCTTGGGTCACTGCCTGTCAGTGACCTGAAGGACAGGCCAGCTCAGATCTCATGGGCAGCTGGCTCCGCTGATCTGACTGGAGACTGAGAACTTAACCAGGAAGTGATCAAGGTACAGCCAGGCCAGGAACATTGGGGGAGCAGACTGTGGGGGATACTTGTCACCTCAGCTTTATCTGGACTCAGCTGTGTCCCTTCCCAGCAGGCACAGAACAGCTCTTGCTGTAGCAGACACCCCATTCCTAGGGACTGGTTTATCTTCCCCCAGGGCCTGTCAGGGTGACCCCGGATGCACTAGCCAGACATGCAACTGCCTCATAGCCTGCTTGCCCGTCCCCGGACACAAGGGTCAGTTCCCCCACATCTGGACAGGTGAATTTTTCACCAGCTGCCAGAATGAGCCAGCCCCTTCCTGGAAAACAGTCTGCCCAGCTCAGGTTGCCTGAAATAGCACCAGCATCTGAATAAACAGCCTGGAGCCTGGTGGCTCTGGAGCCCTGAGTGGGGCAGGTCTGGGGTTATAGTGGAGGCAGCCCCCACCCCAGCTCTGCTGTGGAGCTCCCATGAGTTCCCACAGCTGTTCATGGCCACAACCTTGCCCGATGACTGCATGGACCTCTAACCCTTCAGATTCATGGCTGACCACTGCCTGCCCCAGACAACCTATCTCCTCTTCCTGGCACATGAGTAGCCTCTGCTTCCCTCCGGGAAGACTCTCCCATGACCCTCCATTCCCTGCCACCACACTGATTGAGCTGGGCTGTCTTTCCCAGTGTCTCAGTGCCCAACATTGTCCCAACGCCAAGCAATGGGTGCTCAGTAAGCACTGTCGCCCTTGGTCATAACTTTCCAGGATGGGTGCTCCTAGGGATGACAACTGACCAGCTTGGACTAGCTGTGCCCCTTTCCTGCTTCACCAGCCCTGGCTCCAGTCCACGTAGCTCTATTGGGCTCTGAAGGCCTGACCTAGACTCAGAGCTAGACTCGGGGTCCCATCCATCTGAAGTTCACACTCAGCCCAGCTGTCCCTGCCCCAGCCCACCTGGGGAAGGAAGGGACTGGCATGACCCCTCCCCCACTCCCCTCACATCTGGAATATGACCTAGGAAGGGGAGACTGTCTAGACTCAGAGCTCTCATCTGAGAAACGGGGACGATTGTTCCCCATCTGTGGGGTGTGGGGCTGCTGTGGACAATAGCACCTGGACGCCTGGAGAGCAGGTGTTGACCTTCAGTGCGTCTCTCCCCATGATCGACTCCAGTGCACTGTGTGTCCAAATCCCCATTTGGGACTTTCAGACAGTGCAGGAGTGAGGGCTATGGGGCCCTGCATGCCTGCAGGACTGTGTGGGGCTCCCCAAAGACCTAAGGGCACACAGGGTCCCTGACTGGCCTGACTGTACCCTTGCTGTGAGACCTTGGGCCAGTGGGGGGTGTGAGGTCTGCCAGCCCTTCCCTCCATGTTCTCCAGAAAACAGTGAGTACACCCCTCAAAGTTCATGTCCCATTTCCTGTCGGTTGGGTCTCAACCTGACAGGCATCTTCTCTCACCTCCCAATCACCATTTCCTCCTACCCCTTTCCCCCATCTCCCCCACCTCCTTCCCCCACCTAATCAGAACTTGCCCCCACCCCCACCGAGTGGCTTCCTCTCACTGCTCTCGTTCCCGCTGTGGCGAGGAGGGGCCCTCAGCCCCAGCCCCTGACTCCCTCTGGGCCCTGTCTTCTCCCCTCTGCCCTTCAGGAAGCCCCCACCTCCTCCTGAAGCACCCCACCCTTCTGGGTCCCTCTCCCCAACCCAGGGTTCAGTGTCCCGGGGCCCCCACCCCCAGCAAACTTGGCTCCTTTCAGCTCCCCTCCCTTGCGGGCAGAGGCAGGGCGTTCAAGTCCATTTAATCTTGGCAGAATGCAATTTCCTGCTTCAGGGAGCTGGCGGGTTTAGGAGGCTTAATGAGGGGGGAGGGGGGAGACAAGGAAAAAGAGAGACTGACACAGGGCTGGGAGATGGAGTCAGAGAGTCCCTGAGAGGGGTGGTCAAGGAAGCTTCAGGGACATGTATGTCTGGGGGTTGCCTGGGGGTCTTTGACATCAGACAGGGGTCAGCTCTTCAGCTTTAAGCTCCCACTGATAGGTCAGGGGCCCTATATGCAAACCTCCTCACCCCCTCTGCTGTGTGGGGTGGAAGTGGGGGGAGGGGAGGGGCCTCAAAGTGGTCCACTGTCAACAAAATGGGGGAAGGTCAGGGGTAATGAGATTGCCTGTATGTGGGAGGGGGAGGGGGAGGCATGCGCCTGTATGGCCAAGGGGATAGGGGGGTGCAGGTCCAAGTGTGCAGATGGGGGACGAGTCCCAGGGAAAATGGACAGCTGGGGGTATCCTAGGTAGACTGGACACTTTGGATGGGTCCCCAGGAGAGTGTGTAGCTGGCAGGTCTCAGACCCCCCAGGTGGTAGAGTGGGCAACTAGGCTGGAATTTCAGCCCAGAATGGGATGCTTATCTGTATGCTGCCACCACTGGAGGCAGAAAAGATAAGGGACAAAGGGGCCTCTGAGCTGCTGGAAGCCCCACACCTGGTGGGGGCAGGGCAGCCAAGGACCCTGCCTGATGCCTGGAATACAGACAGCCTCTGGGGGAGACTGAGGCTGGGAGTCCTCCTGCAGCCCCTGCCCTGAAACCCCACTTGGCCCCCTGTCCTAATCCCTACCCATCTCTCCCTGACCAGACTCAACAGATCCACCTCCCAGAGAAGCTCTTGGAGGAACCACAGCCCATGAAGGCAGGGAATCCCCAAGCAAGACTGTGTGTCGCAGAGAGGTGGTCAGGGACTGGTCCAGGATCACTCCCCGGCCCACAGGAAGCAGGCAAGGGGGCAGGGTAGAGGGTCCTCACAGGGAAAAGCAGGAAGCCTGGAGTCCTCCAGGAGAAGCTCCCTCCTTGGGGAAGCTCTGCTAAGCCTGGGCCCAAGGAGGGGACAGAGCAAGCAAGGTTTGAGGGCTCTGAAAGGCAGGACAAAGACACCTCAAATCCAGCCGGCAGTCTGAGCCAACTCTTTCTGCTGGGAATGCTCATTTATAGGGACTTGGGAGAAAGGCTGATGGAGACCACGGAAGGCTAAAGCCCTTTGCTCCTTGACTTTGGACCAAGCCCTCTCCCCCAGGCCTCAGTTTCACCATTTATGAACAAGGGTTCTGGACAGCATCTCTGAGGAGTAGCCCATGCCCCCTTGGAAGCAGATGGGCCCTGCCCCAGCCCAAGGGTCATCCGTGGTGTGTTTGAATGGCAGCCAGGTGTATAGAGGAGGATGCTAGGAAGCTGGGGCAGGTGGAAGGTATGAGAGGGACACAGCTTACAGTCTTGTGAGCTCCTAGAAGCCTCAAAACCCCCCAGCTTCCCACCCCTCATGAGAGTGGCATGGCCTACAGAGGGGGTGTCCTATCCCTCTGAGGAGGACAGCTCTCAGTAGACCCACAGACAGCTCTCAGAGGCAGCAAAGGCCCACAGCCTGGGATCCCCCAGCCCTAGCCCTTGCCTAACGTTGACCTGTTTCCTTGCACCTCTGCTTCCCCTTTGGACTAGTCCCGCCAGTGGCCTGGGACCTCGGCCTCCTCTGGGGCCTCTCCCAGGGCTGTTCCAGGACCCACATTGCCCTCACTCTGCCTCTTTGCTGCTCAGTCAGGGCCCCACCTGGCCTTTGCAAGGGTCAGTCTAAATGGAGCTCATGTGCCATTGTTGCTGTCCTCATCCCATGCACATTGCTAGTAGGTTTTGACACCGTCTGAGTCCTGTTCAAGACAGCACCACATTCTGGCCTCCTGGACATACCATCATGACAGGCCCTTGCCTAGGCTGCTCATTCATCCTTCAAGATGGCATATCTCTGATTGGTCTTTTAAGGCCTTGAGGCAGTGTCACCACCTCAAAGCAGTTTTCTGTTAGTCACCTGCCCAACCCTCTGGGCACCCTATGCACAATGTCGCTAGGACATCTCCCTGCTGACCTGGAGTTGACCCAGGACCTCATCATCTTGCTGACTCCTGCAGCTCCTGGTGCAAAATTATTTGGAGGAATTGTGAGCTGGACATTAGGGTCAGGGCCAGAGTGGGACTGGCCTGTTTCAGGAAGGAGAGAGGTTTGGGGCTCAGGAGTCCCAGGTGGCCTGCTTTTCCAGCACTGCGTTCCCATGACAACCCGCATGCGGCCCTCTCCCAGGGAGGACAGAGAACTGTGAGACTGCCTTTGCCTGTGGAGGCTCCAGTGGGTGTGAATGTGTGTGCCATGTGTGCCGCCCTGTGGGGCCTGGATGCTTGACAAGCAGCGGCAGAGGCAGGAGATGGGGTCAAGACTGGGCAGTCGTGGGCTGCCCCAGCCCAAGTGGACCCTTTTGTTGGATGAGAGAACACATGCTCACTTCCTCTCTCCTCAGGCCTCAGCAGAGCAATTCCAGGCAGGCCCTTGTGCCTCTGGTGATGGCATCTGGGTCTCCCTGTCATCCACTGGGGAGGATGATGAGTCATAACAAAGGTGACAGGGGGAGGGTGCACCCTACGTGCTAGATGCTGATCCCAGCAATCTGCTCTTGGTGGCTGGGCTTGTTTAATCCTGCCAAGACCCTGTGAGGAAGGGACTTGTTCTCATTTTCCAGATGAAGAAACTGGGGGCAAATGAACATACATGGGTGGCTGAGAGCCTCAGGCAGCCAGGCTTGGAGTTGGGGAGGCTCCATGGTGGGGCCAGCAGAGCCCTTCTGTGCACATGTGTGCACAGGCACCCGTGGCCCCAGCCACGTTGGCCTTGATGTTTGGGTGAGGATAGTGAGACACAGTGAGGTCAAAGAGCTCCTAGGCCACCTGGTCAGCTTGGTAGTCCTTCCTGTGTCTGCCCACGTTCCCACTTCCATAGAAGCTCCAGTGGCTGTGTGGACAGCGAGGCCGGAGCTGCAGGGCTTCTACCACTGGCCGGGCTGCACACCGGCCTCCACACTTCTGAGAGGCTCAGTCTTCTCTAGATGCCAGGCCCTTTCCTGCCCGAGTCCTCCTGTTCTTCCCAGGCCTCTCCAAGGTATAGGAACTGGGTGGGGCCTGAGCCCTGTAGGGACTCAAATTCTCCCAACCCTGGGCCATCAAGGTCTCTCCTTCCTGAGTTGGCTCCCACCCCTGGACTTTAGGCCTGTAAGCCTGACCTCCCACTCTTCACAGTTTTGTTGACATTTCAGGCCAAACTGGGGTGGAGAAGTCAGTCTTTGTGGCCTAATACTCGGCCCAGAGCTGGGCACACATGATGTCTGCAGAATGAATGAATGACATTTGACCAAGACACAGGTCAGAGTGAGGGGTTCCCCCCCAGAACCTGAGAGGACAGAGACTAGCTGGGCAATCAGAGGAGGCTTTAAGAGGAGACAGCATTTGAACCAGGCCAGAAGGACCAGGAGAACCTTCCTAGGGAGACAGAGAAAGGAATTTCTGGTAGAATAGCTGAGGCAAAAGCTTGGGAGTACCATGGTGGTAGATGTAATGAGGCTGCGGCCCCCAGAAACCCTGGAGTGTTCTGAGGAACTGCCTAGCCAGGCCTTGGGGACCTAGCTTCCGGGCACTGAAATTTATTTGGGAGCCCCTCCAGAGACCCCTCTGACTGCTTCTGCCTGGGTCACCTTGCAGGCAAACTGGGCTTTGCCTGTTCTGACTCAGACTTTCCATGGGACCCTTTCAGGGCCCTTGTTTCACCATCTGCCAAGTGGCATCTTTGTCTGAGGTCTAGCCTGGTAGGGGGTGAGTGGACCTTGGCATGGGAAGTTGTGAAAACCCTATCCAGGGGCCCTGTGGGGACAGCAGAGGGGTAAGGACGGATTATCTAGAATCCTGGACCCACAGTAATGCAGTCCTATCTTCCTACGAGGGTACCCTTGATCAATAGGTGACAGAGGGAGCAAGAACTGGCACCTTCCTGGACTGCTGGGAGCCCCAAAGTATTGTCCCACAGCAAGCCCCATCGTGAGAAAGCACTGGGAGCAGCTAAAGGGGTGCTCGGGGGCATTCAACACAGAAATTCTTCTGAACTCTGGCTGGTGTTAGGGGCTCTCTCTGCTCTGTGCTCCCAGCCCAGCCCTTACCTTCTCCACCTGAAAGCCCCAGGATGTGAGGGTCCAGTGTGGACCACCTTGTGTCCTCAGGGCCACAGAACCTGAGACCTGAGCAAGCCAATGGTCCAGGACTGGGCCCCCTTTCTGAACAACTGGAACTCCTGCAAGAAACACCAGTGTTTTTCAGAGAATAGGCCCCAGCTGGCCTTGCTTGGCCCCTCTCTGGTGAACTGGGCCCCCACAGCCTAGCCTGGGTACAACCAGACCTCTGTCTGGGAAATATGGGCTTCCTGAGGCTCTGTGTTAACCCAGGGCCTGGGGTGGCTGCCTAAGATCTCATTTTGGGGCCAGCCCAGGAGGTTAAGGCCCCCCTTGGGCTGGAGTCCAGATGTCCTTGGCCAGAAGGCACTGATTGTTGGGTACACTCAGCTGATGGGGCAGCCGTAGTGAGGGCAGGATGACATTGAGACAGTCCATTCCCAGGGAAGGAAGCTGAGGCTGAGAAGGACGATCTGTGAGGTGTGTCGCTCAGGTAAATCAGACACAGGCTAGGTCTGGGAGCAACTGACCACCCCTCCCCCCATGCCTGGCTCCACCCCCAGGATGGTGCACTGAGATTGGGGAGCTAAAGGAGAGGAGTTGGAGTTTCCTCCTGGCTCCAGCCACCCAGCTTTCCACGTGCCTCCCCTCCCCAGGCAGGAGCTGGGTACACAGAGGGAAGAGTAGGGGAAGGCAGCCTCCTGTTTGAGAGTGGTACTGGAGGACTTCAGTAAGGGGTGGGGTAGAAAGAGGTTGGAGCAATTCAGGCTAGAGGACAGCAATGGGGGTACTTTAGGAAAAGATGGGACAGGGTCATGAGCAGGCTGCAGGCCTCAGTTTCCCTCAGGAGCCTGCTATCAGTGGTGATGGAGGACGGCAACTGCTTCCTTTTGGGGTGGCAGTGCCCCACCCCTCCCTTCTGCTCTGCCAGTGTCCTGGGCAATCTGGATCTGTCCAGGGCTGGGCCAGCCAGCAGTGCTGCTTGAGCCCCAGAGACTCTTGCCTGTGAACCATGACCCCCAGAAACCTGAGAGGATCACTGAGGGTGATCCTGAGGTAGGGTGGCACATAGTAGGTGCTCAGGCAGGTCATGGATACATGAATACATTTCTCCGGGTGGCAGGAACAAAGTTCCTCCAAGTTAATCTGGGGGTGCTGGAGCCAGGCAGGGCAGAGTGTAAAGCCTGGATTTCTGATCTCTCCCCATGCAGGCCCTGCCCCTCCCCTCCCCCATCCCTCCCCCTGTTTCTTATCCCTCCATCTAGGCCAGTCCCTACTCCTTTCTGCAGCAAACATGAGCTTTGCAGAAACTCGTCCTCCGATTAAAGCTTAAACCACTGTCTCAGGAGACAGGGACAGGGAGGTCAGCCCGTGGGTCATGTGTCCAGGGTATACAGCAACTAGGGAGGAGGCCTCTCTCCCCACCCAAAATTTCAGGTCAGGCCCAAATGAATGGGCTCCAAGGTTAGGATGAGGGGAACCTGGCTAACTCTGAAGATACCCAGCAGCACCCCCAGTTCTCCAGCCTGATCTCTGCCCTCTCTCCCCTGGATGCCCTCTCTGGCATCCCAATAGCCAGGGAGATCCTTTTAAATCTTAAATCAGATTATGCCATGCCCCATCACCCTCAAGTCAGTCCTAGTCTTTCCTCTCTTAGAGGTTGCACTCCAACATTCAAGGAGGTACTAGTCTGGAATCCCCAGACAAGGTCATCCAGGTCATTACTCTTTAAGGTCTCAGTATTCCCCTCTATTAAATGGGTATAAAATGATGTTCTAGCCCAAGTGAGCCCAAGGCCTGAACCTTCTGAGGACTTCACAGATAGCATAGGTTAAGCCCCTAATCCCTGGGTGAAGGGTCAGAGGCCAGGTATGGCCAAGGCCCCACTCTGCCCAATTTTGTTTGGAAATTAAACCCCAACAGAATAGGAAGGCACTGAATCCTGGGTTGGGGAACACAGGCTTGGCTTCATTGTCCTACCAATCACAGAAAAGGGAGCAAAGAGGTTCATCATTCTGGAGGGAATGCTTAACAGGCGGCAGGTTGGCCAGGGTAGGCCCTGCTCCCCACACACCTGGCACAAGCCCTGCTACCCCAACACTCCTCCAAGGCCCTGAAGCCATGAGCTGTAAAGGGGAGATTCTCTGCAAGGAGCATTCTTTATTGGCCAGACCCGGGGGCACAGAGGCCTTGCTGGTGAAGATGCTATTTCCTGGCTGGAGGAGGCTGGAGACCCAAATGGGATGTTCTGGCCTCAGATCTCTGGTCTGAGGGCAGGAACAGTGACCTCATATTGCAGCCCCTCCTCAGGGATGACCTGGCGCCAGTCTTAGGGAGGAAGGCCAGGATGGCAGAGTGCCCAGTGTCTGCCCGTCAGCTCCTCCCCTCTTCTGGGGGGCTGCCTTCATCTGGGTCCCACTCCCTTGCTGGGAGTGGGGGACTAGGGGAGGCCATACCACCGCTGTCACGGAAGGGACATTCCCCAGTCATTTGGAGCTAAGTAAGTCCAGATCCCAGCTTGTAGGCCTGGCTGCAGGACCTCCTCAGACCGTCCCCCCCAGGACTGTAGCCACACAGACACATGGAGGGAGTGTGTGCAGCAGATGCGGGCCTGGGAGGCAGCCAAATACCTCACAAGATCAGAGCCTGTCCTAGTTAGCTCTGTCGGGACACTGCCCAGGTCTCTCCTAGCCCTGAGGTACACCTCTGCTTAGGGACTCTGCCTGACCCTAGGGAGCTCACAGTCAGAACTTTACTGCTTTTTAAGTTAAAGCAGAGTCTAGCTTGAGTCCCTGCTGCTGCAGTGTGACATACTCTCTCCACAAATGGGCACCCCTCCATGCCCATCTACAGCTCCAGGTAAGTGTCAGCAGAGGCCACAGGGGGAGGGTGAAAAGCAGCTCACAGCCTCTGATCAGGGTTTAGGGGGCGGGGGGGCGGGGATTCAGCCCCATTCAGTTATTCATTCAACACCTATCTTATGTCAGTCTCCATCTGGGTGCCAGAGAAGCAGCAATAGATAAAACAGACATCAATCCTTGTCCTCTTGTAGCTGACAGTTCAGTATGAAAATAAGTAAATTACATAGTACGTTGGGAAGAGAAAAAGAGAGGAAAGGTAAGGGGGGATTGAGAACCTGGACATCACTGAGAAGGTGATATCTGAGCAAAGACCTGCAGGAGGTGAGGGAAAAGTCATGTAGGTGTCTGTGGGAAGGGCATCCAGGCAAAGGGAACAGTCGTTGCAGGGGCCCTGACGCTGGAGTGTGCCTGATGTGGGAGGAAGAAGGAGAAGGCTGGAGCCAAGAGCAGGAGGACATAAGTCAGAGGGGCTGGAGGAGTGACGGCCACTCTAAGGACTCGGCTTTGTTTCTCAACAAAGTAGGAGCCATGGAGAGCTTTGGCCAAGAGACAGACATGAGCCAGCTTTCACTTTAACAGGCTCCCTCTGGATCCTCGTTGACTAGGTTATAGAGGGCAAAGAGCCGAAGCTGGGTGCCCAGGGAGGAGGCTCCTGTACTTGTTGAGTGAGAGACCAAGTTGGCCAGATGGCCATGGAGGTGGTGGCTGTCCAGGCAGGGCTGCAGAGCTGGTGTCCAGGGAGGGGAGAAGTGGTCACCAGATATATTGCATATTTTAAAGGTGAAGCTTAAAGTATTTGCTGATGGTTTAAATGTGGATGTGAAGGAAAGGGAGAGTCCAGGCTGATTCTAATGCATTTTGGCCTGAGCAGCTGGAAGGATGGAGCTGCCACAGCTGAGCTGGGCAAGGCCAAGGAGTTTCTCATGTGGGCTCTCAGGTTGGGCTCCAGATCTTTTCCACACAGGCAGAATCTCCTCAGCCAGGCTCTCCCCCTACATTCCCCCCATTACTGTCGCAGAGGCTGCCCAGACATAACTGACCCAAGGCCAAGGTGCCCAGAGATGAGGCCTCTGCCACAGGGACAGATGAACTCCAGAGTTCCAACTCCAGCTCTTATTGGAGAGACTCCTCCAGCACCAGACATGGACTGAGCTCTCGGCCCAGGACCTGGGCTCCTTGGTGGGGGTTGGGCAGGCCCCAGCTGGTGAGCCATGGCTGTCTGGCCTCTGTCTAAACAGGAAGTGCTCAGGCTGGCCGATGGTCACAGGTCACTTTGAAGCCAGCCGAGCTTAGGCCCACTCAACCCCACCTCCCTTACTGTCACATACACACACACACACCACAGGGAATGGGGAGGGAGTAAGGGGTAACAAGCAGGGATCTCAGTGCCCTGTGTCCCTCTCTCTTTTATTCACTCTGAACTCACATGAGAAGCAGTTGCTGATAGGTCCATGTGGGGCCCAGCCGGGAGAACACAGAAGGGTCTGAGTCCCCTGGGCAGGATCTCTTAGTGACTGGATGAGGGTGCAGTACCTGCAGGGGCCCAAGGAAGCTTCTGACCCAGCTGTTAGGACTGGTTACCTGGGAGATGATGACTGTCCAGGGCCCTGAAGGATCTAGATGGAAACAGGAAAGACATTCCAGGCACAGGGATATAGTACGTGCAAATGCCCAGAGATGAGAGAGAATATAGAACTCCTCAGAGAGGCTTGGGATGTTTGAGGGGCCCAAATAGAGAAGAGGAGGATGAGGCAGCCTTAAGAAGGGTGGCTGAGCCCCTTGTGCAGGTAAGGGTGGTTTTTGTGGGTGAGGGAGGTGGCTGAGGCCCAGGTCTAGCAGAAACACAGGGCTTAGACAGGCGCTGAAGTCTGGGAAGAACATTCCTGGTAGAGGGAACAACAGCAGAAAAGGCTTGAAGGCAGCTTTGGGGAGCAGCCAGGGAGGTGGGCCATTCCAGCTTTTGATCGGCTCAGAGCCAGTCCCTGGGGCAGGCTGGGAAGGAGAAGGCTGAACTGATCCTCATCCTGGCCCTGGGCCATGGTGACACCTCACTGCCTGCCCCTCCTGGTGCTGCCCAACTGGCTGCCCTGCACCCCCTCCCTGGGCCCCTTCCCAGTGCTCCCCTTCTCTGGGATCCAGTTCCGGGAGGGTGGGGGCTGGGCCAGAGAGCAGGCAGCGCCTGGGGCAGGGGAGATGAGAAAACCAGAAAGTAGGGAAACCTGAGCCAGCTAAGCTGGGCGGGCCAGGGCCTGCTCAGCCTGCTAGGCCCGGGAAACAGGTTCCCCCCAAGACTTGGGGCAAGGGAGGGAGTGCTGGCGTAGCCACCACCTTCATCCAGGGGGCATGGCAGGTCTCTGAGGCCCAAGCCTTCCAAGTCCAGCCTTCATATGCAGAGGTCAAAAGGGCAGGTTTTCTCTCAGGTCACCCAGGACACCATCAAGCTTCCCTCTCCCTAGCTGAGGCAGGCCAGGGCAGATAGATAGAGTATGGACAGGCAGCAGGAGGCCAAGAGGCTGCAGCTCAGTCCCCACAGCCTGGAAGAGCCAGAAGGAAGAGAAGCAGGCGTGAACACGGCCAGAGACAAAGTCTGGGCCAAACTGAAGGGCCAGTGATGTTTGGGGGAGGAGACTTTCAAGCCTTTCCTGCCTGCTGCCAGCCCTTCATCCAGGGTGGTGGCTGGACAAATTCCTTCCCAATTGTAACCCCTACTGTTGACCCAGTAATCCCTTAGAAGCTCCAGAAGCCTGAGCCATGACCCCAAGTCTACACAGTCAGGATAGGGCCTATCTCCTAGGCACACAGAGCCCATCTAGGAAGGAGGAAGGGGCTGCCCCAGAAGGAACCCCAGAGTCTGGGTCACTGGGGAAGCCAGACCTGGCCTAACCATTTTCGCACCTCCCTCTCACCCTTCACCCCTTGTGTGACCAGACTGGTACCAGGGTGGGCCTTGAAGCTGGAGAATATGCATGCCTAGGAGCTGAGTGTCCTACAGAGAAGTAAAGGAGGCCTGGCCAGTGGGAAGTCAGCTTAGCAGTCCCCCTTCAGGCTAGGGCAGCCTGGGTGGCTTTCAGATAGAGCTAGAACAGCTGAGCGGCTTTTGGAGAGGAAGATAGAAAGACTCTGGGTGGCAGGGAGAGCAGAGGGTGGGGGCAGCCAGTCCAGAGGAACGAGGTAGTAGAGCGGGGAGTTGGCTCTCTGGCTTCTCAGCTTCTTGGCTCATGTTCTCTCTTACGTTTGGTGCTGCAGAGATTTGCTCTCTTATTTAGTAAAGATGTATTGAACTCCATAAGTGCTGCACGAGGCTCCAGCACTCATCATCAACCCCGGAGCACCTGTCTGGGTTGCAGGCCCTTGGCTCCATGTGGGCCCAATAGCCTGGCTTTTCCCTCCTGGAGCTTTCCCACAGTTCTGCAAAATGCCACCTTCTCCAGGCAGAGCAGCCTGGTGGTTATAGGCCTTGCCCCACTTCTTTTGGTCTCCTCCTCCTCAACTGTACAATGGAGACAATAGGGCCTGCTTCTCACCATGATTGTGAAGTACCTGGAAGTGCATAACTATAAACCCTGCTGGCATGTAGGACCATCCAACCTGGTGTCCAGGGCTGGTTTCAAGGGGTCTTTTTAAAAACAGTTTTTAAAATTTTTATTTTATTTCTTTTGTTTTTGTTTGCAAGAGGTCTTTGGACCCCTGAAATTAAAGACAAAATTGTGGAAAGCTATATAATATTCCTCTGAGTAATACATTATGCACGCGCGCGCGCACACACACACGCACGCACGCAATATAATAACATATTACAGTGATACAAAATGCTCAGCCCAGCACTGACCCAGAGCAAGGACGCGCGCGCGCACACACACGCACGCAAGCAATATAATAACATATTACAGTGATACAAAATGCTCAGCCCAGCACTGACCCAGAGCAAGGACTCAGTGTAGATACACTGCTGCAATAATAATTTTTTTACATTGATTATTCAGCTCTCTGGACTTTGTTTAGGAGAGAATTGGCATTCCACCCTGTGTAGCCAGGCTCATCTCTAGCTCTCTTTCCTCTCCCTGTCTCCCTGCCACCAAAGGCCTCTGTGCATTGGGCCTATTTCATGTGTCTGACTGGAGCTCCATGAACAGATCAATTAGACTCTTCCCTTCCCAGCCCAGCACCCTGGAGTCTTTGACATGTCCTAATGGTTCTGCCTTAGTTTTTTTTTTTTTTTCTTTTGACCGGTAAAGGGATCGAAACCCTCGGCACTAACAGCACCGCACTCACCCGAGTGAGCCACGGGGCTGGCCCATGGTTCTGCCTTAGTGAACTTGATGATGCTGGGGGTAGTGACAGAAGTGGCTGGGCTATAAGGAGACCTTGGAGGCTGTGGGGGGATGGAAGGGATGGTGTTGGAAGCCACAGTGGTGGTGACCTCAGGGTTGACTCTGGTACAGATGAGTGGGGATGAAGAGGGATGACTGTCACAGTGTTTTTCTTTTTTTTTTTTTTGGTGAGTAGCTGGTGTGGGGGGGTGGGGGATTGGAACCTTCGACCTTGGTGCCTTGGTGTTATCAGCAGCACTGCTCTAACCAAGTGAGCTAACCAGCCAGCCTTGTCACAGTGTTTTAAATGAGGCATGACAGAGGGCAGAGGCACAGACGCTGTCACTGCAGCCACCATAACCCCAGGCTGGCGTTTTCTCACCTCAAATGCCCAGCCTTTGCTTGGAGCATGTGGGCAATGTTCTCAATCCTGAGTCAGGAGACCCTCAGCAGGATCGCTAACACCTCACCCCACCCTACACTTGCAGTCAACCAGTCAGTGGGTCAGAGGGAGAGATGCCTTCTTTTGGGGAGTCTTATTAGCCAGGAAGAGAACGGGGAGGAGGAGGAGGGAGAAGAGAAGAAAAAATAGGGGGAGGAGAAGGAGAGGGCAGAGAAGGAAAAGGGGGAGAGGAAGGAGGGAAAGGAAGGAGATGAAGGAAAAAGGAAAGGAGGAAAGAGGAAGAGGAGAGAAGGAGGGAGAAGAGGAGAGAGGAGAGGAGAGAGGAGGAAGAGGAGAGAAGGAGGGAGAAGAGGAGAGAGGAGAGGAGAGAGGAGGAAGAGGAGGGAATAGGAGAAGACAGCAGAAAGAGCAGGAAGGAGAGGACAAAGAGGGCCAGTGCCCCTGCGGACCTCAGCAGAGTGCATGGGGCAGGGCTGAGAAGCGGTTCTGGCTGGTGAGGCCATGCCCTTGCAGGTTGGGTTGGGCAGAGGGTCCCTTCCTGGTGAAAGCGCGTGTCCCTTTTAGGAGAGGAGGCCCCAGTTCATCTGGCTTCTCTGGGGTACAGAACTATATAAGGGGAGGGTCTGTGGGAGCTGCTGGTTTGAAATAGGGCTGGCGGTTGAGGTGATCACGGGGAGCTCTTGGGTGGCCGTTCAAGGCTCTGTGCCCCGACCTGGCCTAGGATGGAGGTGGCGGCCCGCGGGAAGGTCCAGTGGTGCCAGCCGTCCCGGGGGCTGCACCGCCACCTGCTGAGCGGCCCGGGCAGTCCTGGGTCCTGCGCCGTGGGGCTCACGCGCGGGGCCAGCGGCACTGCCGGCGGCGAGTGGGAAGGAGGGAGGCGGAAAGGGGGTGCGCAAGTGAGCGCAGGCTCGTTACTCCCCGGTGCGCCCGCCCTTCTCGCCAGGGAGTTGAGTGCGCGGGTAAACACCAGGCGCGATGTGCGCGATGTATCCACAGAGAGACAAAGCCAGGGCGGGGCGGGGGCGCCGCCCGCAAAATGGGGGCGCGGTGCGGGGCGCAGAGTAGCCTCCTCCGGCCGGGTGGCCCAGTGCCTGGGAACCCTGAGCCCAGCCCGCGGACAGGTGGAGCGGGGGCGGGGCGGCGGTCGGACGGGTCCCGGGGTTGACTCTGGTACAGATGAG
>NW_007726312.1:787313-803316 GCF_000696425.1 Galeopterus variegatus | reverse complement strand
CGCCCCCGGGGAGGCGGCCCCGAGCGCCCCTGAGCCTTCCCATGGCCCGGGCTGGGGCCCGGGGCCTCGGCTGCTGACGACCCCAAAGCCCGCGGAACCGGTTAAGCCGCGGCCGCGGCGCCGATCCAGACTCAGGCGCAACGGCGAGAGGGCGCGGGCAGGGCCATGGCCCCGGGGGTCTGCTAGCGCGGACCGGTCCAACGGGAGCCGCCACCGCCACCCGCCCAGGCCCCGCCGCCGCGGAAGAGGTGAGTGTAGCAGCGGCAACCTGGAGGAAGCGGCCAAGCGGCCGGGCCATCCCACGACCCCTCTGGGACCCGCGGTACTGCAACTCCGCAGAAGTGTCCAGGGAGCGGGGTTCGGCGACCCGGGGGGCTATCAGCCGACGCAAGGGCGACAGAACTGGGATGGGCTTCGTACCTGTCCCAGCGGTCCGGACTCCTTAGCTCCGGGGCGGCGTGGAGATGTGTGGACGTTATGCCCTGCGGGGTCACCGCTGTACAAAGCAACTTTTTCCCGCAAGGTTCTGGGTGGGTGGGTGCTCTCATACATCCCCACCCTCACGCTCCTGGAGCGGGAGTCCCGATCTGGCTTCTCCGGTCACAGCTCTGTCTCCCACTAACGCCTGAGACAGCACTCTTCCCCAGTAGGTGCCTCAGTGTCTCTATCTGAGGACCGGGTCAGCCCGACGGGAAACGCTGTACTGGCAGCCCGCACATGGGGGGTCTCCTAGATCAGCAAGGCAGGAGGACCGCGAGCCCCGGAGGCTTTTCTTCCAGCATTATGCCAGCCCTCTTGACCCCGAGCTGCCACCTTGGGTTTGCTTTTACAGCAGGGAGTCTTGCCTGGATTAGGGGGCCGTCTTTATGTGGAGTGTAGGTGACCTGGGAGAGCCTTCCATCAAGCCCCAGTTTGAACTAGAGGCCCCAAATGTGAAGTGGGCAGGGGATAACAGGAGCTTGGTGGGCTTGCCCAGAGCAGGTGGGACAGGAGTGTGTCAAGGTGGCCCAGGAATGAGGTAGTGCTGGCAGGAGGAGTCGGATGGAGCTAGGGCTGGGGGCCGGCTGGATAAATACCTCCTGATTCTTGAGATAGCTGTATTTTGCCACCAGCCCATTAACGCCTGGGAGGGTGCAAACTAAAGGCACCAGTGTGTTCACCCTGGAACTGGGCCAGGTTGGGGACCCCCCATCCTCCTGAATTCACCCAGATTGTCTCCCAGCATCTGCTCTCCTAGTTGTAGAGATGGGGAAAGTGAGCCCAGGGATTGGGAGCCTCATCCCAGCCTATGAGATTGGATGGAGCAGTGGCCTCTTCCCGGGCGACCCAGGGGGTGTGCCTGGACACACAGGGTATGAGGTCTAGGCAAAGTGAGGGCACAGCCACACCTACCCCTGCTGCTCCCCCTCAGCTCTGAAGGAGCCAGGCCCGGAAGTGCGGAGGTGGGGGCCCGGAGAGAAGGCCGGCAGCCCAGCCTCAGTCCCCGCTGCTCAGCATACCTTGGGGGAGAGGATGGAGCCAGGCCCAGGTGACCTTGACTGGGAAACCCTGGCCACAAAAGGGGGTTTCAGTCCTAGCTATGCTGGGGTGGCTCTGGTCCATGAGCTATTGGGGGAGGGGAAGGCCAAGGAGCCAGGAAGAAGCTTCTTGTTGGGGTGGGGGGGAGTATCTGAAGGGCTGTGTTGTGGGTGGGGTACTGTTAATAATTTCCTCCCCATGTTCCCCCACTGCCCCTGTTCCTGCCTGCCTTCCTTCCTTCCAGGCAGCTCTCAGCTTAGAGGAGCCAATCTCCCTTCCCTGAGGCAGGCTGTCCACCCCCTCGCCCCCACTCCAAGCCTGGGAGGTCTGGATCGGGCTGAGCGAGTCGACCACCTGGCCCCCTGTCCCACCCCCAGGTGCCTCCGGATCCCTTCCTCTGGCCGCCCCTTCCCTGCACCCCTTGCCAGCCCCAGCTCCTCGTTTCTTTGTTCGAGCTCTCTCCTCTGTCCCTCCCTCTCTCCTCCCTCTTTCCTCCTCCCTCCTGCCTGCCTCCCTGTCTTGCTCCCTCCCACCAGCCTTCCTTCCCTCCTTCTCTGCTCTCCTCCTGGTGGGCTCCCAGGTGGCGGTGGCAGTTCCTCCTCTGTCCACCCACCTGGGCTTGGTCTGCCTTGGGGGCTTTTCTGGGGCTGGGGCTGAATGGAAGGCATCTAGGGGCTGGCAGAGGGGAAGGGACTGTAGTAGAAATGCCCTCCCCTCCCCTCCCCTCTCTGTCCTTCTCCTCTTCTTCCTTCCCTCTCCTCTCCCCCACCCCCTGGGCTGCCAAAGAGGGGGCCTGAACTAGGGCCTGAGGCCCCAGCAGACTTGAGCATCCCCCATTCACCTCTTTAAAAGGCCAGAGCATTGTAGGAGGTCCCTGTAGGGGCCCAGTGGAAGGCCCCTCACCTTCCTGGACACCTTGGTGACACCATCCCTGTCCTTGGTGACCCTGACCTTGTCACCATGAAAATGGAGGCAGAAAAAATGAGGTCATGGGGATGGAGGAGGCGAAAGGCACATTGACGTGAGCCCCCTGATACATAGGATCAAAACTCACAGAGGGACTCAGACTGCATCTTGCTCTCCACAAGCCAGGATGGTATCTCCCTGCTCCGCTGAGCCGCACCCAGCAGCAGGTCAAGTTCTTGAGCAAACTCATGCTTGTGAGGACATGTGTGGGCAAGCACATGTGGACGTGTGTATATCCAAAGCTGTTAGCAGGGGGCCTCCCAGGTGCACCCCGAGGGTAATGGTGGCTACACAACCCTTTCTCCCACCTGCCCCCTTGTCAGAGCCTGTCATTCAGTCAGCACTAGCTTTGTGCCCCAGCAGACTTGGGGAGAGGCTGGTTCTGATTTTCTCCTCCCTCAGCCAGCCTCCCCAGGAGGGAGCATCTGTGATGGGGGAACAGGAGAGATGTGCCAGGCACTCAGGAGAAGGTGTTCCTGCAGAGGGCACCACATGAGGAATAGGCCAGGAGGCCTGAAGCTGCAGTTCCTGTCAGAGGACACACGAGCGGTTTGCCTTGGCAGGAGAGGCAAGGGCTCATGGGAGGTGGGTCTAGGGAGGGCATCAGGGTCTCTTGAGTGGGGCCTAAGAGTCAGATGTAGAGCCTGGGCCTTGCCTTGGCATTGGGAAGCCATGGCAGGGGAGTAACAGGTCACAGCATTCCCCACCCCCATCCCAGAGTCCTAGAAATGGGCCTGGGATCCTGCCTCATGGGAGAAGGGAATAGGGCAGATCTGGGGGATGGGGCTCATATTGTCACTCTTGATGCCCCCACCCCCAGTGCATCTGGGTGGGGGGGTGGGAGTTGGCACTGATTTGTGCCGGGAGGGAGCAATATGTTCCAACAACTGCTGCTGGGCTGCGTTTACCCAACAGCCAGCCTGCCTGGGGAGACAATATTTGAAAAACACAGTATCGAAACTTGGACCTGCTGAGGATGGGAGGGGGTGGCTCTGAAGGGGACAAGGTAGTAGGCTCAGACCCTGCCCCAGGCTCACTGGCCATCTTAGCTCCTCTTCTTTGCTCTGTATAGGCAGAGCTGAAACTTTTCCTTGGCAGGAAGTCCTTCTGCCTATCTGACTGAGGCCCCTCCTGCTTTGATTTTAGTGAAAGTGGACCCTGCTATTCACTGCTGCTCCTTTTCTTACTGATGCTGTCTCTCTTCTGCTTTGGGATATCTGCCTGTGTCTCACTCATTTCCCCCACTCTCTCCCATACCACCTCTCCACCCCAATAATCAGGTCCAGATTTCCCAGCACTGGGAAGAGAGCTTTGGCTAAAGCAGGCAGGGATGGATCCCATTTCTTCCCCTGTTCCTCAAGGTGGGAGGGAGGAGTAGCCCACTTTGTTGGGGGTGGGCACAGGGGAGAGAGCCTTTTGGGAACTGGAAAGATCACCTGCTTGATTGAGATGGGCCCTGTGAATGGAATTCAGGATGCTATGGGGCACCCGTTGGCTCTGGTCTTCATTGGCGACACCTCCCCAGACAAAGGCAGGCAAAAGAACATATATGAGGTTTTCACACTGGGGCATTCAAGGCCCCATGCTGGGGTATAGCATGGAGATACTCATCACCCTTTTTGTTCAGGCAGGGAAACTGAGGTACTTTGGGCAGAAATTGAACAAGGGAAATATCAGTAGGACAGGACTCCCCCATCTGCCTTATGCATTCCAATCTTGGTTCCTTCCTCTCAGGTGTCCAGAGGGCCAAGCCTGCTTCCTGGACCCTAGGCCCCTCCCACAATGCCTGTCGCTGGTCTCCTCCTCTGGGCTTCCCTACTGACTGGGGCCTGGCCAGCCACCCCCTTCCAAGACCACCTCCCAGCCACGCCTCGGATCCGGCTCTCATTCAAAGGTAAGAAGCTGCCTTGCTCTTCCCCAGAAATCCTCTCTCTTCACAGCACTTGACTCCACTGTACAGGAGAGAGAGTGGCGAGGCCAAGGGGAAAAAAGGACGAGTTGGCAGGGAAGGGGAAGCAAGGGAGGCAGTGACTTGCTGGGACAGGCTGGAGACTGGACCACTTAGACATTTTGGAAAAGGATCCTGAGTCTGGACATCTGCCATCAGACTGTGGGTTCCTGAGCTGGGTGGCCTAAGGTCTGCAGGGTGTCTCTCTGTGAGATAATTGGGGAGATGGGAATGTCACTCCTTATGGACTTGTGTTTACTGAGGCCCTTTCTTGCCACTGTTCTGCATCTGGTCCTGCCGTGGGAAGACACTGGGGCCTCAGGAGTCTGGATGAGCAGGACTTGCTCTGCTGGGGTGTGGGTTCTTGAGGAGCTTTCCCACAGGTCTCCAGGTAGGAGGGGTTCCCAGGAGACTGAGAGGGCACTGTTGGTGACTGACAGGGAGGCCACCTGGTGGGTTCAGGGAGAGTGCATGCTATTGTGAGAGACCTGAGCTCCTGAGATCCCCTTGAACACTTTGCCTGGGAAGTCATTGGAAGGTTTTAATACTGGGTTGGGGTATACAGAGGGAGATTCTGGTCCCCCAGCTCCATCACCTTTGCACTTAACCCACTGGGCAGGTGAACACACATGGTACACAGCCAGGTGTACAGATGACTCACTCCTAGCCACTTCCTCAAGGGTATGTGTGGCTAGAAGAGTCTAACCTGAGCCTAGGGTGAAAGGCAGTGGCTGTGCTGGGGTCTGGGGGACCTGGGGTCACTGCTGAGTTCACAGGCTTGACCCTGCTCTTGCCAGAGGTAACTTCATCCAGCTGCCTGCCCTGGGTGGGGCTGACTCAGCCCTGGCTGGCCAGATTTCCGGGCAGCCATATTGGGGTAAAAGGCTGGACTGACCTTTCCTTCCTCAGGCTTGGCTGTGGCCCAAGCCCCACCTCATTGTGTCCCTCAGCAGGACCCCTCCTCTGGCCTCATCCCATCCCTGAAACTTGATGGGAGGAATGGGGAGTAAGCTGCTTATCATTGGTTCTTCCCTGTCACTGACTTCTAGAATTTCTGAGGATGTGCCTGGAAGGAGTCCTCTGCAGGGCCTGAGAAATGGGCAGAGAAGAGTTAATTGGTTTGGGTTGGAAAAGCACCCCCTTTCCCAGGCTTGGGAAGGTGAGATATTTATTCTGCTGATACCTCCACCCTTCCCTGGTGGAATTACTCAGAGCAGATTAATAAATCTTGAAGAGGCTGGATCGCCTCTCTAACCTCTTCCCTAGCCCAGGGTGCTGGCAGGGGGAGTGGAGTGTCTCCTCCCCCAACAGGGGAAGGGAAGGATGGCTTTATCTCCACAGCCTGGGACCCTGCATTCACTCTGGGTGTTATTTTAGTTATCATACATGCAAGGAAGGAGGAGGGATGAGACATAGGGAGGTTCTCTGTGTCTTTTTAAACCTTCTCAGACTTCCAGGGGCAAAGGAGCAAAGTATTGTGTTCCTGTTTTCCAGAGAGAGAAACTGAGGCTCAGGAAAGGGCAGGGTCAAGGTCAGGCAGGAGACAGAGGCAGGGACAGAAATAGAACCTTGGTGTCCTGGCCTTGCCGGCGCCCACATCGTGTCTGGTCGATTCCCTCACAATTAGCTCTGAAGCTGACACCTGCGGTGACTAAAAGCGGAACTCGCTGGCAGCCAGCCTATGGTGCTGCTGTCTGCTGTGGCAGCCTGTGGGGGTCTGTAGGACATGTGGGGCCACCCCATCCAGGCCTCTGTGCCTTTGCACATGCATATTCCCCTGCCCTGAATGACTTTCCTTGTTCCCAGCCGACCTCATGTCTTAGTTTGAAGCTTAGATGTCACTTCAGTTGAACAGATACTTGAGCACCTCTTGTGCACCAGGCCCTGTACTGAGTACTAGGGACTCTGCACTGTACAAGATGGGTACTAACAGTCAAACTGGCTGAAAAGACAATAGACACCCAGTTGGTCAGAGCCACCTAGGAGCCCAGCACTTACTGTACACTGGGTAGTCTCAGCCGGATCACAACCATGTGATGTGGCCCCCGGTGAGGAATAGGCCCTCACCAAGTGTTTGTGGAGGGAGAATGGAGACCAATGCCTGGAGAAACTAGGATCCCACTGCTAGGCCAGGCTCTGGGAGTGGGGAGATATTTCCTCCCCAGGTACACATGAGGGGCACAGAGAGGGTTGCTCTCAGAAGCACAGCTGGTCACTGTTGGCCCCATGTCTCAGTTTCTCCATCTGTACCTTGAATGGATACAGCAGCTGGGCATCCCCTGTCCTGCCCTGGGTCCTACTGCAGCTGGGAAGTGCCATTTCTGAACTGGGTAGAGCTAGACCCTCCAAGCTGGAGGTGCTGGCATGAGGGGCCCCACTGCCCTGGGAAGATAAAGGAACAAAGGCAGGAACTGGGCCAGGCTTGAGCTTGCTGCCCACCCTTCCGCCCTGAGCACCCCAGCCAGGTCTAGAGTCAGGAGGGTGTGAGGGCAGAGGGGCCCAGGTTTCAGTCAGATTGGGGGGATTCCTAAGGCTCATCTTCTGAACTTCAATCAGCAACACAGCTGAGGTCAGGCAGAAATGAAGGGTAAAATGAGGAAGATTTCCAGGAGCAGGCAAGGTATTTGTTCATTCCCCACTCTTGGGAGCTGGTGGATACCTGGGGCTGGAGACCCTGGACAGCGGGGCCCTCTTTCCTCCACCCATCCATGCCTGGGCCGGAGTCCCCTTCACTCCAGAGTCACTGCCCAAGTCTGGGAGAAAACGCATTTCTTCCCCCCACCCTGAGATGACCTAGGTTCTGGGGCACCACCTCCCTCCTGGGCAGCAGCAGCGAGGTTGGAGGGCCATGCCAAGTCCTTTGTTCCACTGGGAGAGTGTTTACTTCTTCCCAGGAAGCCACCCTGAATGCACCACTGCTACTTGGGCTGGCTTTGGCTAGGAGCTGGAGCCAAGAGGTGCTCGGGTGGGGGAAAGGAGTCTTGCAGACATGAGGCAGCTGGGCTACCAGGGAAAGTGAGGCAGGAGTAGAGAGGGAGCAGAAGATCACCTTTCCAGAGGATGTCAGGAAGGAAGAAAATAACAGAAATAATAGTAGGTGCCCATGATGAAAACCAAGCAGAAGTCCCCCCAAAGTCTGAGGACGGTCTGCCTAGGTTTCCTGTGAAGGAGGTGGCTCAGAGGGGCTCAGTGGCTTCCCAAGCCTCTCAAGAGCAGGACTGAGATTGAGCCTGGCTCTGCCTGATGCCTGAACCCATCCCAGGACTGAGAGTGGAGGGCGGGGGATGGTGGTGCTATAGGCACAGCTTCTTCCATGAGCTAGGGACAGGGTTCCAGGATCCTGCAGAGCCAGCCTCAGCCTTCCCAGCGTCGTTGCCCAAGGAAAGGGCTGGGGTAGCACTGGGTAGGCCCCATGTGCCCTCTGCCTGCTGAAGTGGCAGAATTTGAGTTTGCTTATTTCCAGGCTGCAAATCCAGCCCTACATCACCCCAGCTGTTCAGCTGAGCAGGGCCCCTAGGAAGCCCTCTCACATCAGAGATGGGAAAACTGGGGCCCAAGAGAGGAAAAGGGCTCCTGTGGACATGGAATTTGGGCCCTCTCTGACTCCAGGCATAATTTACTTGCTCAGTGAGGGAGGATGTTCTGCAGGTGGAGGGTGAATGGAGGGTGCTGGCCACTGCCCACCCATCTACCTCAGTCTGGCCTCTGAGTCTCTGCGGCTGATGGCCCAGAACAGTGCCACCACTCACATCATTTGCATGTGGCATGAGAAGACCAAAGGTGCCAGGACTCCTTGTTTGGAAATGACGAGATTTGGAAATGACGAGATGAGAGGCTTGGAGCGGTCCCAGCCCACTTGCTTCACTCATAGGGGGTGTTGAGCATGGTTTGACGTAGAAACGCCTTTAGCAAGCCTTGATGTAACACTGGCCCCCAGGCCTGGCTGCAGGGTGGAGGTAGGGCTGGGGAGCTAGAGGACCTGCTCTTGTCCCAGGGGCTTGATGGCCAGCCAAACTGTAGAGGATTCAGACTGAAGAGGAGTGGGGGGAGGAGGAGGGACGAGACCCAGGAGCTTTGATCCAGAAGGGCACCGGGGAGCTGGGCAGGGTTCAGGTGGCTTTGAAAGCTATAGTGGGGTTTGGAGCCAGCAAGCCGGGGAGGGGTGGATATGCCAGGATGAGTCAGGATGAGGGAGGAAGGAAGACCCAAAGCATGAACTTGAGCCCAGATCCCTGCATCTAGGATATCGGTTTTCCTGGAAATGGAAGCTGCCTTACTCCTGAGAGGGAACTTGGAAGTGGCCACTTCAGGAGTTGGGAGGTTCTGGAGGCTGCCCTTCCCCCAACTTGCTAGGAATTGGCCCTTGAGAGAGTGGAGACAGGGTCCTGTGCTTGCCTGAGAACCTTCCTGAGTCAGCTAGGCTAGGGGCTGGGGCCTTCAGCTGTGGCCCTTCCGGATCCAGCCAAGCTTTGGATGGGACCGCCACTGGCTGGGCCTTTGCAGCACAGGCCTTGTCTCTGATTCCCTGGCATGATGCCCACCCCTCCCTCCCTGGCCCCAGCTTCCCTTGGCACTAAGTGAAGAGCTGGTGTATGCTCAGGGAGTAAATCATGTTCCTTGGCAGCCCCCACTGCTTCGTAATCATAAAGAATTTAAAGAGAAACCGCCAAGATAAAAATCTCACCCTAGCCCATGAAGGCATCTTTCACCCTGTAGTTTAGGATACATCGAGCTTCAAAGCAGGCTCTTGGCTGTTGCAGACATATGAGTGTGCACCGCTGACCTGTTGACCCTCCAGAGGTAGTGACAGCTCAGAAGGTGGCTTTCAGGCCATGGGTACCAGGCTCCTAACTCCTGGGAGACCTCCAAGTCCTCACTCAGGGCAGAGAGTGGGGTACTTCAATTTGGTATAATGCAGAGGTGATGGTGGTAGTTGAGTTGGCCAGCCCTGCAGGCAGACAGACTAGTTCTACCCTTGTCAGCTGTGTGACCTCAGACAAGTGGCTTAGCCTCTCTGAGCCCTGGTTTTCTCTTGTGTGGTCATGGCAGTGGCCCCATGGAAGCAGCATCCTGAGAGCTTAGACTGCGTCTGGCTGTGGGTAGACCTTGAGCAGTGAACTTCTCTCTGTGTTCCCACTGCCCTGTCTGGAAAATGGGAATAAGAATAGTACTGGCCTCATTGTGTTGCTGGGAGGATTAACTGTGTGAATACTGTTGCTGTCCCAGTGAAGGAAGTCTCAGTACCCGGGGGCTATGCTGATGGTGGTGAACAGGTGAGGGCTGATCCAGGGGGATGCCCCAAGGAGTCCCACACTGCTTCACACCTCCCTGAGAATTCTAACCTTTGGTAAGGGAGATGGTGTTCGGAAAGGACTGCGCCCTGAGCCCTGTGGGGTGGTGGGAGGGGGGTCAGAAGGAGGAGAATGCCTACCATGGGCATCTGGGTGGGCTTCATGGAGGAGGCTGTGTCTCAAACAGGGGAAGGGAGATTGTGGGAAAGGGACGGGCAGGAGCAGAGGCAGGCGCTTGCGGGGCAGCACCTGGAGAAGAAGGCAAGATCTAGATGGAGTCTTGCTTTGGGGGCTAGGATGTAGAGTTTGAACTTTCTCCTTGTGGTTTTTAAGCTCTCTTTCTCATGGCAGAGGTACTAAATACGTATTGCGGAAACATTCCAGTGATAGAGATGCATTTGGTGGAGAGTGGATACTTTGGAAGTAGCTCCCCCGAAATAAGCTCCCAAGCCTACTGGGGGCACATTGTCAGCTGCAAAGATGTCCTCTGTGAGTACTGTTCTGGCTCCTGCAGCTTATGCTAGGGGTGACCAGACCTGGGCTGCTCACTTAGGCATCTACGCAGCTAGGCAGAGAGCATGTTTTCCTGGCCTGCCCTGGTGCTGTCCTGGGAATCTGAGCCCTGCCTCAAGGGAGACCTTGGAATTATGGAGAAGCAGAGAGGATTCCTGCTGCATTTTTCTTAGAAATAGCAAGACAGCCTTTGCCAGAGGCCTGGATGCCAGAAGGCTATGGTCTGAATCCAAAGCCTAGCTCACGTGGGTGCCTGAACTTGGCAGGCCTGCAGTCCCCCATCCAGGCTGCCAAATAGCTCCAGGGAGAGGGTGGAGGCCTCCTGGGCTCCAGACCCTGACCACCCGTCCTGGCCCAGCAAAGAGTGGGGTCTGGGCAGTGGCTGTTGGCCTGGATCCAGGGGCCAGCCTGTGGGGGGATGGGTTGGGGCTTGGCTAGGCTGACATGTGGCATTCTCACTGGGGCCACCAGCAAGCACTGGCTCTCTGTTGTATCTCTCTGCAGAGCAAGGACAGACCCAAAGCAACAAGCCCCTCCAGGGACCAGGAGGCCTTTGGGGCCAGGAGGCCTCAGCTCCAGATGCCCCTTCCCCCCACTCTTTTTCCTTCCTTCCTCCCCTTACCCCCCTTGCCTCCACCTCCTCCCATCACCACCCTTCCTTGGCTTCCTACCCGGACACGCTCTTTCCTCTGAGCTCTCTGCACCAGCCAAGAGCCTGTTTCTTCCTACTTGGGGTTCAGTGCTGATGCCCTCATTTCCCTCTGTGGGCAGAGTCCACAGCCTGGTGTATCTTCTGATCAGGCAGTACAATCACCTCCAGTGGGCCATATACTGCAATTGGCACAGTGGCGGCTAGAATTGGGGGAACTTTTGGGCTCTGCAGCACCCGAGGCTGAGTGGGTGGCACTCCAGGGGACCTTTACCTGGGACTGCCTGTACTATCATTTTTGTCAGCACCTTCCTGTCCCAGCAGCAGGCCTGTGTGGAGGACTTGTTGCCTTTGCTTGACTGGCTACCAGCTGAGCCCTGTCTGGGCTCTTGACCTGGCCTCACTGCATCTGCCAAGGCTGACCCTGAGCATTCATCTAGCTGCTCTGTACCTCAGTTTCCCCATCAGAATGTTGGGGAGGAGGCTAAGATTGTCTGGGACATCCTGGGCATCTCTGGGTGGGTGATGTGAAGGGACTATAGGAGTCCAAGGAGGGTGGCAGAGATGGGGGCTGGGCCCTGGGCAGGGGGAGGGTCATGACACCCACCAGCCTGTCGGTCCCATCCTGGCCTGTCCATCTGGGTGATTTATCGGAGTAAATGAGCCATGGAGAGTTTGTTGTCTTTTGCAGTCAGGGGGAGGAGGAGGTGGTGGAGGAAGGAGTAAGGGGTTTCCGGGCCGGGTCTGGAATGTGGGAGGAGGGGTACACCCCCATCACCACCTCCCCAGGGCCTCTGGAACTGGAGGCACTCACTGAACAGCCGGTTCACTTTCCCCACCTGAGAACGGATCAGTGCAACCTTCCCCCTCAGGACTAACCCCTCTTTCTACCCCCTTCACACTGAGCTGGAGTCCTGACCTCTGTCTGGCTGTTGAATGCCCAAATGTGTTCTCATAAGCACCACCCATGTACACTGATGAGGTCCCTGTAGGATATCTTGGCCCCCTGAACCACCAGCCCAGCCCTAGAATGATCAGGTGCCACAGTGCCATAGGGGTAGACAGGAATCAGTGGAGGCATCTAGGCTGGAGAGCCCCTCATTGCTGGGACAAGTCAGAAGTCACTGGATATCCCTGGGGAGACAAGGTGTGGAACCCCGGGCTCGGGGCTAGCGTGTGTGCCAGGGAGTAACCCTGTTGCTCCTTCCCTCTGGCTTTTCCTGGCTTGAGGAAGAGCCATGTCCCCAGCCTTGTCCTCTCCTGGGCGGGGCAGGTGGGCGCTGGGGCGGAACGGGCGTGGGAACAGCAGGCCTGGGCCTACTGGTCCCAACCCCCACCCCTGAAATGAGAGAAAAGCGGACAGCAGAGCTTTAGCCCAGCTGGGTGGCTCTTACCCTTGCTCAGTGTTTACTGAACAGCTGGGATGTTTACAGTAGTCCTTAAGGAGAGGCCCCTTGTTCCAGAGGATTTCCCATCTTGAGGGTCCCACTGGGGGCTCCTCCTACCTCAGTACCTCCCTGAACCCCTGGGATAGGCATGTCAGAGATGCAGGGACTGTAACTATCCCCACCCTCATGAGGGCTGAGCCAGTGGTGCCTTCTCCACCCTATCCTCTGACTTTGGGTCCCTCTCCCCTGCAGGAGCTGACATATCCCAGAAAGTGGCAGCTGTAGGTGGTGAAATACGGTAACGGGGTCTCCAGTTTAGACATTTAAATTAAATTCAATCAGAGCAGTTATTGAATATAAACACGCAGAGTCATTTACATGTTAATTATGTTGAATGGACTACAAGGCCATAATTAGTTGCTAATTGGGTGAGAGAGGCTGTAATTGGTTTTGTTGGCAAGACCTGGCTCACCTGCCTGGGGAGAAGGGGTGGTGGTGGCTGTGGATGGCTCCTGGAGAGGCATCTGGGTCTCCAATCTGGAAGGCCTGGCCAGGGATGGGATAGGGGGCAGATATTGAGGGTCTTAAGACCAGAGGAACCTGTAGCCTACCTGGGCGGTAGACAGGGAGGGGGCAGCTAAGGTCTGGCTTTTAGGGATTCCAATCAAGAACATCGGGTGTGGGGGAGAGACTGGAGAGCTAACCCCAGATCTGCAGTGGCAGCCTCCCCTGCCCAGCGCTATGTGAGGTCTGGGCTTGAACAAATGGTAAGTGCCCAGGAGAGGGCCCATGAAGCACAAAGCAGGTGTCGCTGTGGGATATCCCTGCAGATGCTGGTCCCTGGCTTGGCTTGGTCAGTGGTTGAGGTCTTGGCATGGGGGTATGAGTGAGTGGGTGTGCTGAGCAGGGGGAAGGTGCATGTGAAGGCTTCTGGATTGCCCTGCCCCCAGCTTGGCCTGGCTGGGGCTCTCAGGGTTGCAGGGATGTGGCCAGGGGCTGAGGCCTTCCGGCTGGCCGCTCATTAAAAAAGGATTAGGCCAGGAGCCAGAGGGCCAGCCCAGCCCCCGGTCTTCCTCTGGGGCCCCTCACAGCTTTGGGGGAGTGAAAAAGAGCCTGGGGTCACCTCTCCCTAGAGTCTAAGGGGCTGTCCAGTAGGGACTGCCTGGTCCTGGCTACTCCTGTCGCTGCCACTGCTACCATATTCTTGTCTACCTCAGTTTCCCTCCTCATAAGGTCAGGAGGTCTGTCTTTCTGGTGATGAAGCACTGAAAAAGACCCAGGCCAGCACCCCCCTTCACCCCCAATCCCATTTCTCTTCAGCTCAGGGATTAGGGCTGCACTAGCCTACACAAGGTCAGAGGTCAGAGCTAGGCTGCAGAGACCTGTCTATCACCCCCAGTACCCAACACTGCTGGGGGTGGTGACGCTGTCAGTCAGGGCCATTGCTTTGTGGGGCTGTAACCAAGGGGGTGGAGTGCCCACCTCTGCTCTAAGACCCCTCTTTTTGCGGTAGCCCCTGCCTTACTGGCAGCAGATCTTGTGTCCTGGAGACGGGCAGCAAGAGGTGGGGGCCACCCACTTGGGGTCTTTGGGTGAGAGTTGTGGACACGCCTCAGTGCCTGTCCTCGCCCTCCACGTCCTTTAATGTAAGGCATCATCAGCAGCTTCCCAGAGATGAGGAAATGGAGACCCCAGTATTAGGCCCCCTATGTACTGAAAATGTTCCTGCCTCTGGACCTTTGCCAGGCCATTCTGGGCCAGGACCCCAAGTATCTGATGGCCATGAAGAGTCCTAGAGGCTGGGAATGGCTGCGGAAATGAGGTGTCTGACGCCAGAAAAGGTTCTTCCTTCCTGATGATGGGAAAATCCTTCCCGGATGTTGCCCCACCCAACCTGTGCCCAGCTGGGGTGAGAGTATGGGGGTGGGGAGGCCTTTGCAGGAAACATCACCCAGGCACACTACCCTCCCTTCTGCCAAGGTCAAAGCTTATCCATGCTTAAGTCCTAACACCCACAGAACCCTTGTTTGTACCCAAGCCCCTCCCTCAATATTACCTTGGCAATGAGGGAGGGGTAACACTCCTACCATCAGAGCTGGGCCTGGGACAAGTGAGGCAGAGATGTGGACTGGCCTGAGGACATGATGAGGATGGGTCCACATCAGTCCCCCACCCACTAATGCCACCTCTTCACCACCCAACATGGCCTCCTGGGGGCTCCCCTCCTCGCCAGTTTCCACGGTAACTGGAGCATCACATCCTGTGACACCAAAGCCATTGACGCCATATCCCGTGGTTACTGGGAGGGGTCCCTAGGGTCCTGAGTCATGTGCCTTTTCGATGGAGGGCGAGTCACCTTCCGGCCCAGGCCCTCCTGGCAGGCATTCTCCACCACCAGGACTGACTTCCCCATGGCCTCCCCCTCCTTCAGCCATGGACTCGAGTGGAAATCCTGCCCCCCATGCACTGTGGCATGTCACTTCCCCTCCCTGTGTCTCAATGTAAATTGGATGTTGTGAGCACAGGGCTCTGTACATAGATGCTTGATGACTGACTAAGAGGCTCCCTTCACCCCCACCTCTGCCCAGGGACAGACTGGGGATAGGGGGTGCAGAGGGTTGAGAGGCAGGATGTCTGGTCAAGGCTACTCTCCTACCCCTCCATCTGGGACTCAGTTTCCTCATCTGCTGAGTGATCTCACCCTGCCATTCTCACAGAGGGAGTTAGAGCCTGGGAATACTGGGGCTTTGGGAGCAGGTGGGCAGTGTGGACTTGGGGCTTGGGCCCTGGAAGTCGTGGCACAGCAGAGGGGGAGTTGTCTGGCTTATAGGTGCTCAAGGCTGGGCAGGGATGGAGGGCATGGATTATGGCTGATTGGGTCCCTGAGGTCTAGATGTCTGAAGCTTCTCCCCACCCCAAGTGCCTGTGTCTGAAGGTGCCCACTTGAGCCTCTGCCCCTCTTCCCTCCGTTGACCCTAAAGTGCCCCCTAGCCCAACAGTACGGGTGAGGGCACAACCAAGGCCATGCCCCTAGCCAGGGTATAAATAACCCCTGGCGGGCTGTCCCAGCCTGGGGGGGCTCTGTTGGCAGCCCCACTTCCTCTCTGGCCACTTCCCAGGCCTGGGGGTGGGAAAGTGTTTACTTTCCTGTTGTCACTATGGCTGGGTGGACAGGCAGGGGACTCCGAGTGGCCTAACAACAGGTGCGGGACAGGTGCCCAGGCTGCCCTGCCCAGAACTTCAGAGGCACCGCCGGACAGGCGGGTGAGACCATAGCCAGGCAGGGATCGGCCCTTTGATCCTTCGGCGTCCCTGCGTCCCAGCAGCTGGCCAAGGTCATCACCTGTATTCCCTTGTTGCCACATAGTCAGGCCTTTCCTTGCCCCCCCCAGCCCCTCAGAGTGAGGTACCAGACATGGGCTCTGGATCAGCTGTTGGAGTCCCCTGGCCCCAGCCCACCTCAACTACCCTACATGCCCATCCCAGCACATCCTGGAGCTCCTGTACGAAGTTGCTGTCCAGCTTGTCCCAGGATCCCCAGCACACCAGCAAGGGTCAGGGTCAGCCAGAGACAGCTGCCCTGAAGTGGAGGGTGACCTTGACTGATGGGATGGAGCCACCTGCTGGTCCCACCTTCAGGCTGTGTCCAGAACCTCAGATCCCAGCTGTTCTATCCCTCAAGATGCCTTGGGGCTTGTCCCAAGCCAGCCTCTTGATATACCCCCCCACC
>NW_007726312.1:764893-786891 GCF_000696425.1 Galeopterus variegatus | reverse complement strand
ACCCCCCCACCCCACCACCACCCGTGAAATGGGCTACCAGCTGTGGGGAGGGGAGGTGGGACATGTGGGACCCTGTTGGTGAGTGCCTCATCTGTTGCAGGACATGTCTGTGCAGGTGCGCATACCTGCGCCATGTGTATACATGCATGTGTTCTCTGGGCTGCCATCTTAAGTCCCCTGTGTGTGTGAATATTCATTACCTTCATTACACTGTTCACTCTCCTGCTGAGCTAAAAATAACTGGAGTGGCTGGAGGAAGGGCTTGCTAAGAGTACCCCTCAGCTCCTACCCCCTCAGAGGCAGGTTCCCAACCTTCCTGGAGTCCTGTGTCTGTTATTAGCTGAGCCCCCTCCTGTCCTTCATCCCTAGAAAGCGGGACTTTTCCCCACCATCCTGTGGGTGGGAGGGCCAAGGCTGCTGGACTCATGCAGATGTGAAAACAGAGGACCCAACTGGACCCTCCCCCAAGGCCTGGGGACTCTTTAGCACTAGGGGGAGAGCCTCTTTTCCGGAAATGACTGTTCTTGGCTGATTCAAAGTGACCTGAGATTTCCACCATTAGCAGTCTTGCAGGGTCTGGGGGAGGCAGTGGTCTGTAAGGCAGCATGCTCCAGCAGGGCTTTCTGGTGTTCTGGCTAACCTGCTTCAGGCCAGGTGGGAACCTTGCTGTGCACCAGCTGTGCCCATTGCCTGGTGGGCAACTGAGGTGAGGATAGGGCATCCAGGCTCCATGCCACCACCTCCGGGCTGTCCTAAATGTACCTGTCCTACGCCCACATGCTCATTAACCCTTTTAGGCCCCTGTGGGAAGCCAGCCCCACCCTGAGCATGGGAGCTTTAACCCCCACCTGAGCAAAGACTCTTTGATGCTGTCATACACCCTGGCCCACACCCACAGCCCTCTCATCAGGACCCAGAGACTAGGTTTAGCCTTGGGTGTGGCCCCTTCCCCAGCCTGCCCACTGGTTTCTTCCCAGTGTGTTGAGGACTGGAGAGGGAGCTGAGTAGGTCCTGGGAGGGGAAGCTGGAGGTTTAAGACAACTGTGTGGGCCGGCCCAGTGGCCAATGGAGAGTGCGCCGCTTGGGAGCACGGCGGCGCTCCCGATCCCATGTGGAGACCGGTTCCCGCTCACTGGCTGAGTGCAGTGTGGGCGCAACACCGAGGGTTGTGATCTCGTTGCCGGTCCCCGGTACGGGCGCGACACCGAGGGTTGCAATCCCGTTACCGGTCAGTAAAAAAGACAAAAACGAAAAAAAAAATATACAGATCTCTTGGCCACCTCACATAAAATCCAGTGAATAAGAACATCTGCAGGTGAGGGCAGCATGGATTTTTAATTTTAATTTTAATTTTATTTTATTTTTTTTAAAGATGACCGGTAAGGGGATCTTAACCCTTGACTTGGTGTTGTCAGCACCACGCGCCCCCAAGTGAGCCACCAGCCGGCCCTGATTTTTTATTTTTTTAAATCTCTGCTGGTGATTCTAAAACACAGCTAGAGCTGAGAACAACTGGCCGTAATTCCTGAAATCTTCTAGTCCAGTCCCCCTCTGGCTTGCTTTAATAAAATCATTATGCAATATGGTCAATGTATAGAACCTATCCTTTTGTGTGCCTCACTTCACTGATTTATAATGCAGCCAATTCTCTCTGTTAATTAAACACAATAAAAATTTAATTTTCTTTCTTTTTTTTTTTTTTTAAGATCCCCTTACCACCACTGGTAAGGGGATCTTAACCCTTGACTTGGTGTTGTCAGCACCACGCTCACCCAGTGAGCTAACCGGCCATCCCTATATGGGATCCAAACCCGTGGCCTTGGTATTATCAGCACCGCACTCTCCCGAGTGAGCCACAGGCCAGCCCCCCAAAAATTTAATTTTCAACTGTACCTCTACATTGACTAATGTGGGCTCCAGAAAAGTAAACTCATTATAGAATCTACTTAACAAAAATAACAAAGACAATAAATTGCACACATACATTCATAAAGTATTTCCAAAAGCTAAGGAGATTATTTAGGTGTGCTTAAAAATAAAAATCTTCCCCACCACTGCTTCCCTTCACTCACACGGAACAATCAAAGTTGACAAAATACTCGAACAACCATACCTTCTGGTAGTATGGCTGCATATGTTATACTTCAGTAAAAAGTTTTTTGAAAAATCTACCAACCTTTTGAGGGTGGGGATAGGGATATTAGCCAAGAAAGCACAAAGTGTTTTTCATATCTTTTTGGAAGTACACAAATCGAAAGATCTTAAATGCACAGAGCGACCACGGGAAAGAAATATCATATTCCTGGGATGCAAAGAATAAACACATATTCCTTATCAATGGGCAGAGGGTTAAATTCCTGTCTCCTAATCCCAACAAGGTGTCTGTCAAATAAGAATAGTAATAGATGAGGGAGGATCTAACCCTTTCACTCCCTGAACAAATACTTCTGGGAGCACAACAGACAGCAAGCAGGACAGACCTGGTCCCTGTCTTTACCAAGCTTATGGTCTAGCAGTAGACTGTCATTTTCTGGGCACCTGCTGCAATGTTTGTTACTGTGAAAAGCCACCACTGACTTTCCTGTCTTTTTATGTATTCTGCACCCCTGGCCCGAGCCCAAAGAACCTAAGAGGGTATTCCAAACAACAGGCAATAAATGATTTTTAATTACTGGGTTAGAAAATAAATTTGAGAACTAGCACTCTGATTTTTCAGGCTGAGCATCACTTCAGCAGGGCAAAACACTACTTACAGCACCTGCATTGTCCAGTTTATAATTTCCAGAGGCCAAACAGGACACACAAATTTGGGTCACTGTTTTCCTGGTGGTATCCCTAACTCTTATACTAACTTAAAAATTAAAACAAACAATTCAAACCAGTGAGAACTTCATTTTGAGCCAAGTTGGGTATGGTCCCCTGATTTCCCTATCATTTAGAAGTCATTTCTGCATCTCAAAGCCCCCCTCCATCTTTAAATAGTTCCTACCTTGCTAAGTACTTGGCTTCGATCTGCAATGTCTATGTATATGGCTTCCACATGTTTCCATGTCTCAGGCTCCAGTTTATGCACCTGCAGGAAGAAGGGGGACCACTGTGCAGTTTTTGTCAGCTACAAAACACTCTTTACCCAGAATGGACACCTAGGAACAGCTACTCCCATAGCCATAAATATGAAATTCCTACTGGCAAAGAATTATATGCAAAATTATCCAAAGGAATGGCAGAGTGTTTACAGATTCAAAGTATTTTATTGGTCACTCTATCATAGCCTCTGAAAAAATAAATGTGTAAATCTAAATTTTACCCAGTAACCATATGGTTCTGTATAAAACAAACACACAAACAAAAACACAGAAGAACAAACAAAACAAACAAAAAACTTCCCTTGGATTGAGTTATTGTTACAATTATTATTGGCACTCAATCAAAAAAATCACAGATTTTAATGAATAGTTTATATAAAAGAAAAAAATCACTGAAAATGAATCTCACAGTCTTTTTTTTTATTTTTTTTTCCTTTTTGTCTTTTTTCGTGTCTGGCAATGGATCGCAACCCTCAGTGTCGCGCCCGTACCGGACCGGACCGGCAACGGGATCGCAACCCTCGGTGTCGCGCCCGCACCTCGCTCAGCCAGTGAGCGGGAACCGGTCTGTATGTGGGATCCGAACCCTCGGCGGGAGCGCCGCCATGCTCCCAAGCGGCGCACTGTAGCAGTGCGCCACCGGGCTGGCCCAGGCAGAGTGGATTTTAAGTAAACATAAATTTGAGAATGAATGCTATGATTTCTCAGGCTAAATACCACTTCAGCAAGTCAAAATACCCTCAGAGCGACCTACAGTGTCTACACCGTTTCTGTATGTTCCTCCTTGATAAAGACTAAAAACACTCCTGGAGAGGTTGCCTGCTTAGCCATATACTGCTTATTTTGATTAGGTTATACACATACATAATACAAATTTATTACACAAATCCAAAATATACAAAAGGATACAATAAAGAATAACTCTTCCTCTTGTTTGCCTCCACTCTAGTAATAGCCACTGCTACCAGATTCTGTACATATACAAACATTCACATGCATAATTTTTCTTTTAATACAAACGGTAGCACATATACACAGTCTTGTATCTTGCTTTTTTCACTAGACAATGTATCTTGAAGGTTGTTCCCTATTGGTTCTTTCTAATGGCTGCATAGCACACCACCATTTGGCTGCTTCACAATTTATTTAATGGTGTCCTACCAATGACCTCTTGTGTGTTCTTATTCTTTGGCTACACAAAGAATGCTGCAATAAATCTCCTTTTATATATGTTATTTCACACACGTGAGAAAATAACTGTCTAATAAATTCCTAGGCATGGAATTGCTGGGGTAAAAGATAAGTGTATTTTAAATTTTGGGAGTTATTGCAAATTGTGCTCTATAGAAGCTATGACTTTGATATTTTAAAAATAAATATAGTTCCTCTGTGCCAGGAATTGCATTTTACACCAATCTAAGCACTATAAGAAGGCCTTGTAAGGAGTCTTAGAGATCACATTTTGCAAATCAGAGACTGAGCAGTCCCATGCTGGTAGGACATGTCTACACAGAAGCTATTGCCTTCCTGGACAGGCAAAAGGGGACCACAGAGAGGACCCCACAGCAGGGATGGAGAAGCCATGGAGCAGAGCCTCAAAACCTCACCCTGGGCCCTGGAAATCCTTGAGACTATTGGGAAGTACTACTTACATTCTCCTGGGTGCCGAGATCTGGTTTGTGCCAGGTTTCAATTTTGATGAGAAAGTCTTCTTTCATGTACTCATTCTGGAAGAGAGAAAAAAAAATACCTTACAGTCACCAGGCTTATAGTTGGAGAGTAACCATCTCCCATTACTAGATCATGGGCAGTAGGGACAGTTCAGCCTGTGCCTTATAATAATAGCTAACTTGACTGGGGAGCCCACAGTATGCTAGGCATGCATCATCTCATTCAATCCTCCTCTCAGCCTGTGTGGTCTGTAAATCACCCTCATTTTACAGATGAGGAAACTAAAGTTCAAAGAGGTTAGGTACCATGTCCAAGGCCACAGAATCATGACAGAGCTGGGCCTCAAAAACAGGCTTGTATGACTTCAAAATCCATATTATTTAACCACTCTACCATACTACTTTATGCACAGGGTGCTGATGGTTAATTAGTAGTGTGCAAAGAACATAGGAAGATTTCTTAACCAAACAAAAACATTTGCCACGGCCCCTTTCCCCCCAACCAGCCTTTTGCTGAGGCCTGAAGTTCTCTTCTCAGAAATTTAACCCTTTGTGCTAATTACTGTCTCCCTCCCTTAGTGCTTTTTAAAAATCAGAACTACTCAAAGGAAGAACACGTTAACCAACCCATTAAGTTCTCAACAAGAATTAGTTTCCCTGAAACTGCCTTTGTTTACCAGCAGGGACAAGGCACTTGGATAAATATGCTAAAGGGTGGAGAGGAAGGCCAATGACAAAGGGCATAGTCAAGGAAGAGAATCCTGTTGACTTCATAATTTTGCCAAGGGGCAGTGCTCACTGGGATCAACAGATGCCCAGATGAGAAAGGGACGTCACAATCAGATCAGCTGAACTGAAATTTCTATACAACTCTTAAGAAGGCATGGCCTGAGGACAGTAAGGGAGAGCCTCAAGTCACTCTGTACACTTAAGACCGAGAGCCAGGATGTACCTGATAAAGCCAAAGGCCAGGGCAGCTTAAAGCAGGAGGCCACCATGCCAATTAACAAGTTCCTCATTAGGATAGAAAGGATTGGGCCTCAACAACTCCAAATGTCACCCAAGGGAAAGAGAATACCCCGGACCTCCAATGCAGTTACATTTTTATTTCTCCTTCTCTTATAAATCGTCTACAAGTCCAACTCCCCTGACAATACTTACTGTAATAACTGCTCCAAGGCAAGGTCATGGAAAGAAGAGAGAAAAAAATTAATGATGATGAATAAAAATCTTCCCCCCCACCCCCGCCCAGGACCATGAACAGCAGAGCTCTTCACTCCCTGTGGCTTACTCCATAGTCACCTCCAAGCCCCAGTGAGCCAGCAATACTTCAATGTGTCAACCCTCAAGTCTTACTCATACAAAAGTCCCCAAAGACCAAATCTGGAGTTTAATTAAAGTGATGTCACTATGGGCTTCTTGGGATTCTTTCCAGCAGGGCAAGGAAAGGAACTGGCTCTGATCAGCTGGGGCACTGCAACCCATCACTCTGCCATCAGAGCATCCCCTGGGTGCCCGCCCCCACCTCCCAGGGCACAGAGCAGGCTGCCTTAGGCCAAGTGCTGTCTATCTGTCCTCTGCATCCTTCCTCACACTGTAACCAAACCTCTCATGCTGTGCACTCCTGCTCATTGTAATGGGACCCCCTCGGAAAACAGAGTTCAATTATTTATCAGAGAAAATTACTGCAGCTCTCGTTTCACTAGGGAACCAACTAGCTCTCCTCCTGATGACGGCCCTGTTTGTTCTGTCCCCTCTCAGTTTAGGAGCTATCTCAATTTCCAACAGATGCCACGCTGCCATTGTTTGGAAAATATATAAGGCTAACAAATTCCCTAACTCTAAAAATGAAACTAAGGTTACCTCTGAGACTGAAATGAGGAAAAGTTGAAATATAGGGGATATGATCTACCATGTGTGGAAATAACCCAAAAAACTGTCAGTAATTTCTCAAAATCCAATGAAAGATACTTTTAAGGAAGCACTAGATTAAGAGTATAAGTAAAAGACCTGTAATTGAAATAAATGCCCTGTTATCAGCTTGAAGAAAATAGTGTTAAAAAAAGGAAATGATGGGTATAATACCCATTGAAGGGAAGTCCAAAGAGGCCAATTTGTCAGAAATTCTCCATGCTGTCATGGAGCAGGAGCCCTGGCCTGCATTGTGACACATCTAGCAGCTCCATCTCCATAACGGAGACAGCAGCATCAGGCTGGCCTGGTTTGATGACACTATCCATTAAGCTTCTGCAACTAATCATCTTATTCTCAATCCATGTTCTCTAAGAAAACTTCTCCTAGTTTAGCTCTGTAGGGACAGAATGTGCTAATCAATGGACACAAGAATCTGATCACTTAACCAAATGGACATTTTTCACTACACGTTGGTATTCTGATTATGAGTTGGTTTCCCAAATAGAAGAATCCACAAGGAAAGAATGCCCTGATCAGCCAACAGGAATATCTGATTTCATTAGTAATTTTGTATTTCTTTTTTCTTTTTTTTTTCCTTTTTTGTCTTTTTTCGTGACTGGTAACTGGATCGCATCCCTTGGTGTCGCGCCCGCACCGCGCTCAACCAGTGAGCGGACTGGTCTCTATATGGGATCTGAACCCTCGGCGGGAGCGCCGCCGTGCTCCCAAGCACCGCACTCTACCGAGTGCACCACCGGGCCAGCCCCATAATTTTGTATTTCAATATAACTTCATGGATTGGCATTTGGGGTTTTTACTCATCAGTCTTTGTGAGACACTGAGGAACAGATATGCATTCAATTCTGACGAATTGGGTTTCTGAACCCATGACCTCTAGCCCTCCCTGCCCCGCCAAACACCTCTGCACTCACAGCATTCCCTTTTCCTCAAATCATAATCCTAGATACATGGGAAAAGCAGCAGGAAAACCTTTGTAGTTGGAAAATTAGGCTTTCCAAATAAGACTAATAAGGTTTTTCTGTGGGGTTTTTTTTTTTTTGGTGGTTAGCTGGTACAGAGATTGAACCCTGGACCTTGGTGTTCTCAGCACCATGCTCTAACCAGCGGAGCTAACCAGCCAGCCCTTAATAAGTCTTGTTTATTTTGGCAGCTGGTTGGTACAATAAGGTATTTTTAAAGCATGGCTTAGTGATACTGTATCCAGCCAAGTGATAAGGTTAGAGGGAGAGGTGGAAGGAGAAAGAAAAACATTTTTTTTCTTCTCACTTTCATTCACACCAACCCCCATCTTACCCCTTCCACATGTCCTAACCCATCAGCTTCAGGGGAAAAGAGACAGAAAAAGAGAGAAAACAGAAAAAGCTGATAATGAGTAGTGTATTCCAAATCTATTTTCATTCCACTCAGAATAAGGTGAGAGCCCTCCAAAAGGCATGGGGAATTTTACTCTGTGCTCCTTTAGCCATCTCACCTCAAACTTTGATCTACTTAGGCCAAGCTAAAATGTTTGAACTAATCACCTCTCTCCCACTGACCCCCAGAGAGAACTGAAAAGCAGCCTTTCTTGCTTATTTATATCTCTTGTGTTTTTGTTTTTGTTTTTGGCAGCTGGCGGGTACAGGGATCGAACCTTGGTGTCATCAGCAACACGCTCTAACCAAAAGAGCTAACCGGCCAGCCCTATATTTTAAAAGAGCAAGTATCAAACTGAACAGATCTAAGATTGTATATACTCATTCTGCATGAAGGTGGATTCTATGAGGTCAGCACCCACTGAAGAAACCAATGTTTCCTCCCCCAGTCCCTCTCTCTCTTCTTCATGGGGTACAGTATTTAGAAATTACATTTTTATTTTTTTTCCTTTTGGCCAAGGGTCTACATGTAAACTAACATTTGCTGTCTAGAAAAATGCTCATGTCAGCACTGCACACTCTCCCCAGAACTACACAGAGGACAGTGGCATCTCTCAGTTCATACAAGCTGTGAACACGGAACCCCGCCCCAGGCATGGAGAAGTCCACGCTATCTTTTTGCTTCCCTTATGCCAAGTTGGTTAAGGTTCTTACAACGCATGCTTACTGCAACCCTCTTAGACAGCAAGAAAATTCACCTTTGGCCATAGACCAGACACACCCAGCCACACTGCACACTGTCTTTTAAGAATGTGTGCGTGTGCCTTGTTTCCAAGAATTTAACAGCTTCCTGCCTGATGCCTAGGGAGCAGTGATGTTTACATTTTCAGTTACAGCAATAAAACTGTTACACATCCCAGGCCTCACCAATGACTGTGCATCTCCTGATACAAGGTCCCTGAACCTGTGTAGAGCCACTGAGAATTGGAAAGAGCAATGACCCTGTGTTCTCGACTTTAGACATTCCTAAAGTCTACAGGATAAGGATCACATGGGTCACATAAGGATTATATCCTCATAAGATACAATCTAGGGAGTCCAGGTCCCAACAAATAAAGCAAGTAAAGGCAGTGCAGGTAAGCAGAGGTTGGCAGGAGGACCCCACAGCCAGACTGTCTGTGCCAAGAAATGAAGGTTGGCTGGAGGAAAGGTCACCCACCTCAAGGACAAGTTCCAGGGGACTTCTAGGGACTCCTCCCGGGATATGAATCAGTACTAGTATGGGTCCTCCAAGAGGTCTACTCCTAGATGGCCCTTGAAACCTAGGAATCTTGGAAAGCTAAGAGTCTGAACTACTCAAAAGGAATCCCAGAATTTCTAGACTAGAAAAGAAAGTCCTCTGTGGAGGTTCAAATCTCTTCTCTCCTTTTCATAAACTCCAGACAGGAGAATGGCCAAGATTAAGAAAGTTTCACCCCTGCCCTCACCTACAGAACATGCTGGTTCAGCATAAGCCATCAATTCAGAGCACTTAGTAGTGACACCCCCCAACGCCTGAAAAATGTGCCATGACCACTCCATGTGTATATAAAACATTTGCGGGATAGCTGTTTCTAAATCCCTGGTCATCAAAAACTGGGCTTATTTCAGCTTTTCCCTAACAACATCATCTTCCCTTTGCTGTCTTTTCTTGGTGTCTAGGCCTGGCCCTTCCCCGGGGCAGGGAGGTCACTCTGCAGGCCCTTTCCTATGACTGCCTCTCTCAAGAGTTCCTGGGCCTCAATGCTGTTTTTCATGCCAAACACAAATATATCACATTGGAACTAGAAAATTCGGGCCGGCCCGGTGGCGCACTGGAGAGTGCGCCACCTGGGAGTGTGGCGGCGCTCCCGCCGAGGGTTCGGATCCCACGTGGAGACTGGTTCCCGCTCACTGGTTGAGCATGGTGCGGGCGCAACACCGAGGGTTGCGATCCCGTTACCGGTCAGTAAAAAAGACAAAAAGGAAAAAAAAATGAACTAGAAAATTCAATATCTAACAGTAGGGGAGTGGCTTAAAAAGATCACGGTACATTTATATGATGGAATACTATGAGCCATTATAAATTTTAAAAAATAGTAGATAGGAAAAATCTTCTCCATTTAACTGAAGAAAAATGAGCAATTAAAAAATTTGTAGTCATATCATCTAAAATTTGTCTAGAAAATGTGTCTGGAGATTTTAAATATATGTATGTGTGTACATATATATACTTGTATATATGCACTAAAAAAAGGTCTAGAAAGAGCACTCTTGCCATTCTTGCCATGAGATACCCTGGCTGCATGGGACCCTGTAGAGAGTTCCCACCCAGAAGAAGGCCCTCACCAGATGCACCCCCTAGACTGTGGACTTACCAGCCTCCAAAACTGTAAGAAATAAATTTCATTTCTTTATATTTAAAAAAAATAATAAGGCTAAAAAAATTACTAAAATGTTAACAGTGACTATCTAGTGATGAAAGAATTAGGGGTGATTATTTTCTTCTGTTTCTATTTATTTTCCACAGAACATTACTTTTATAATCAGTAAAAGCAATCAAAATTATCATACCATCCCCAAATAAGAGGGGCTGGTTCTGTGACATTTCAGGCCATGACTACTTGGTGGTTCCCGCCCAGTTGACCACCAAGTTGTGCTGGACAACACTGACACTCACCACCAGGCTGAGGGAGCCCCCAACTTCATACTTTCACTGGCTTAATCTGGAAAGTGAAGTTGGGACACAAGCCCCGACGTGCTCTCACCCCTTGACTGCACCTTCATCTATCCTGGGGCCCAAACTCCAGCTTCTAGCCAAGTCTGCACTCACCGGTTCTGCAATAAGGGTAGGCATTCCATGCTTTCTCATGTATATTCAGGGCTCCCTCTGGGGCCAGCATTCGAACAAACGTGGGTACTTTGCTATAGTGAAAAAAAGGGGTTATGAAGAGAAATGGAGGAGAGAGGAAGAAGACAATAGGCTTTTACATCACATTCTTTGGGCCACAACCCCAGCTTCTTCAATGGGGAGTTGACAAGTAACTTTCCATGAGATAAGCAGGTTACTCTTGCATGTGAGACGCTACCTGTCAAGCCTGCCACCCCTGCTCGCTGGCTACTAAATCCACCCACAACTTGCCCCACCACCCACCAGGAACAGGACAGCATATGAGACCCCAGGCTACCTGTCATGGCTTATCAGCCATGACATTATCATTACACATCTGTCCAGAGCTCACCAGGCCAAGGGCATTATACTACACAGTACAAGGATAAGAAACAAAGGAGATACAGCCAAGCACATACCACTCTATGTTTATGGGCCAGGGCGATTGGTTGACTAACTCAGAATATGGGATCCAAGATAATCTGATCTGCTTTCATCAGTTCTGAGGCCAGGAGAGCCTAAGGGCCATCTGCCTCCCAGGACAAAATATTTTCTTCTACTTAGTTCTTTTTATCTCAGGTTATAGAATAACATATACAGTATGAGCCCAATTTTGTTTATAAAAAAGGCCCATATATTCCTTTTCCTTGGTTTTCAACCAGTGATCCAGACAGTCTTTAGCAGGCTCTAGCAAACTCATCAGCTTCAGTGCCTCAGGCCTAAGAAAAAAGAGCTAACCTCAGCAGAGCTAGCTCTGAGCACTCAGAGGTATCCTCTGAGATGCACTCACTCACTGCCACATTCATTTAGGTGAGTATTTCTATGTTCCAGGAATGGGGATACACATTTCTATGTTCCAGGAATGGGGATACACATAGAAAACAGACGTGGCTCCTGCCTTCAAGGAGTTACAGTCTAGTGATGAGTGTGACTAACCAGGCAAATGACCACGCTGCAAGTACGTGCCATATGGGGGGAGCCCAGGGCTCCAGGGGGTACAGCACTGTGAGAACATGGTGAGGGAGGCTCCTCAGGAAAAGTCAGGATGAAACAAACACAGGGAGTAGAGAATAGGACTAAACTGGACAAAAGGAAGGGAGTGGGTTGGGAACAGCTTGGAGAAAAAGAGAAAAGTCCAGAGTAGCTGGTACAAGGTATGAGGCAGGGAATACAAGAGAATACGCAGAGGCTGGGTCATAAAAGATTTCATAAATTACATTAGAGAGCATGGACTTCATCCTGAGCACAAAGGAAAACCATCTATAGCTTTTAAGCTGGGGAGCAACAGATCTTCCAGACAGAACATTCGAAGCTGTGTGGAGAAATGGAAGGCAGGGAAACGTTAGGAGCCACTCTAGTAATCCAGAAAAGAGGTGATGGAAAGAAATGGACATGCTAGAGATACTAAGGAGATGGGGTCGACAGAACTTGATTTGATATAAGGGACGAGGAAGAGTGTGGTGGGGAGTTCACGTTTCTGATTTGTGCAACTAGATGGCTGACAGAATAAGGCTTCTGTCCTCATGAGGAGACGTGGTGGTGGTAGTCACTATTGGCTGCTTCTTTTTTTTTAATTTGGGTGTTCTGGTGTTAAGGAAAGAGTAGTGGTAGCAGCTCAAAATTATAGTCTCCTTTGCAAGGAAGAGGGTGAGACAGGTCCCACTCCCCTATGTACAGACTTCCTCTCTGCTACTTTGGTTGGACCAACTGAGTCTTGAGGAACCAACTGGCTCCTTTGGCCTAAATATCAACCTCACCATTTTTTTTTCAGAGACCTCTTTAAAAACTACAGATACGCTATGGGGAAGGCATATCTTGAGTCTTATTTTAATCAACTATTATTCTTCAGTAAGGGTTGGCTGGCAGTCAACTCAAAGCAGGGGCAGAGCAGCAGCAGCAGGAGGCATGGTGGAAAAAGCATGCACTGACAAGAAACGGGATCACGGTGAAATTTCTCTCCACTTCTCAGTGTTGCTCTTCTCCTGGCTCCAGCACTGCAAAATCCTGGACCCCTCTGGGTTAGCACTTTTCCATCACCAGAGCAGCAGACTATAGTAAATCAGGGATTTTACCAAATGAAAATGGAATTGGGCTGACCGATGAGCTCACTTGGTTAGAGCGTGGAGTGATAACACCAAGGTCAAGGGTTCAGCCAGCCACCAAAAAAAAAAGAAAGAAAATGAAATTGGTTTCAGTTCAGTTTAGTGAGTAGAAATTAAGATTCAGATTTAAGTTGCACAGCAATGTAATTGTGTTTAAGGCCATTAAACTGTACACTTAAATATGGTTAAAATGGTGAATTTTATGTTATGTATTGTTTACTACAATTAAAAAAAAAAAGAGACTCAGGTTTATTTTTTCCAGTTCTGGATAGTTTCTAAAACTCGCTTGGTTTGACTTCCATTCAACTGATGTATATTTACTACTGCTTTCAGTGTCTTTGGGGTCAGCTCATAGTTTACTGAAATATTACTATTTTGGTTAGCAAATTTCTGTAGTTTGCTATGGATTTTGGTACACAAATCAGTTCAAGCTTCATTTAAGAATATGTATGCGTTTGACCCAAAGAGAGGTACCAACATTTCTCTGGCAGCTGATTTCACAATATCAGACTTTAAAATACTACCTGACCCAGCAATTCTACTTCTAGGAACACTTACTATGGATTTACACACACAAGTACATCAAAAGATTTACACAGAAGGAGTTTTACTGGAGTATGTGGACATCTGGAAATGACTATAAATACACATTGAGAGCGGACTGGTTAAACAACTTAAAGCAAATCTGTACAATGTAATACTATGAATATTACCTGTACTTTAAAAGAGTAAGGCAGCATATGCTGATGGGGAAAAGCAGTTATGATATAACAAGTAACAAAAGAGCAAAGAACTGTATGTAGTATGATCCATCTACATAAAATAACAATAACGGAAACGAACACCCGTTTACACACACACACACACACACACACAAACAACCCATGTATGCTCACAAACAATGGAAGGGCCCACAAGAAACTAAACGCTCACCTCTGGGGACTGAGAGCCTGATGGGGCAAGTATTACTTTTATTTAAAAAAAAAAAAAAATCTTTAAATGAACAAAGTAACACTTATGACCACTCTCCTCACAGGTGAAGCAACTTGAGGAACCTAGAAACACCCCCAATTAACCATTATCACTACTTCCAAACCAGGCCCTGCCGCCGCGGTCACATACCTCTGTAAGTGGTAGATCTTGTGTGTGTACTGGCCTTTCTCACCGTCCTTCTCATACGGTTCATTCACCAGGACCTCCACGCCTTCACCACCACCCGTTTCATTCTTACTGGCCTCAGCCACAGAATACAGCTGCCCTACTTGATACTAATGGAACAGAGAGGCAGGCATATTCTCAACACAGAATCTTCACAACAATTACATAGTGCAGACGCCCATAACTGCCCAATTAGATCACCCTGGTGTCCCTTCATCTAGGAGCTCATTCTGGAGGTGCACACTGTGCCTTGCCCTAATCCACCCAAAGCAATGAGAACGCTGCTCCATGGCCTCTCTTTAGCCATTAGGTATGTTTAATTTTGTCCTTCCCATTTCCACACCACCCATCAGGGTATAAAGAGGCAGGTGGGAAAAAAAAAAGAGGCAGAAGAATATACTTAACCTCATACCACCATCCAGCAAATATTATAGAGTCCAAGAAAGCTTTTGCCCTGGGCCTGCCTAGGGTATTAAGACCCCAAAATAGGAGCTAGGTTGGTTGCTAGAAATCTCCTTATCCCATTCATTTAAATAGATCCTAAGACATGACTTCTTTTCAAGCGAAGGTGCCCAGTGCCCTATGAAATCCACAACCTCTGCTATAAAACTGGCTCATTTACTGCTCTTCCTCCAGTGTTGGGCCCCTCCTCACCCCACAAACAGCTCAAAGAAAAGTCTTTTGGGCAACCAAGCTTCCTGACGCTTTCCAGATTCCTGCAAGTGCTTCCTGTATTAGAGAGTACAGTTTCCTACCCCACAGTCTGTGCTGGCTGGGTACACCCTCTGTGTTGGCAGTTACTAGATGGCAAAAGCCTGATTTTCCTTTATTTGGGTCACATGCCACCAAGTCAACCAGTCAAGATCACTGGCCTCCTCTGACCCCCTCAGGTCAACTTGGTGTTAGGGCCAATGACATGGGCAGTGGCTCTTATACCCCTTTCTTTCTGAGGGAAGGTGTCTGGAGAGAAAAATAAGATGAAGAAGGAATGAAGAGCAACAGTGAATGCAGGAAGTTACATCTTACCAAAGGATGTATCTTCCTCATTGCTGCCAGGGCCAAGCAGGCAACAGTTAGGAAGTATGAGAAAAAGAAAAGGTACTTGATTACTTTAACACATTGGAAATGGGAGAGAATTAAGGTTTTCCTCACCCTCTTCATTCCCTTCCCAACCTCCTGGTACTCCCAGGGGTGAAAGACAAGGGCTTTTCTCTCTTTGGGATTAAAGTAGAGAGGCTGTACCTCTGGGCAACTGCCACTTAAACCACTGCCTGCAACAGCAAGGAGCAGCTTTCAGGGCTGCTTCCCCTCAAACTTGAAAGCCTGCTTTACCAGGAAGCTTCCTAAGCACCACAGGGATACTTCTGGGCAAAGTCTGGAAGGTGAAGCAGCAGATCAGGACAATTTGCTGCTCACCACAAAGCTGAAAAAGCCCTAATTTCCAAAGCAAAAACCCAGTACAAAATGCCAAGGAAAGGCCCAGGCAAGCAATCAAGGCTCAGTTAATCTCATAAAGAGGAACATCTAGGTGAGAGCCTTGACCATGACAATCCTGAGCAATCTCACTGCTGCCTCGATGACCCCATGGAACCCCAAACTGTCCCTGTGCCTCTCCAAGTCCACCCCCTAGCCAAGGCACACATGAAAACCACTATCAAATGAGTCAGGATTTGGCTGAGCCAGGGATTCCTAAGAAGGAGCAGTAACTCTGCTTCAGAGAAGAGTCATGAGAACATCTAAGCACTGACTCAGCAATCCTAAAGGGCAGACTGGGGAGAGGGCCTGGTGGAGGGGACAGGGATGCTGGCTGGTGAAGCTGCGTGGGGAGGGGCCCCCAGGCAAAGACTAATCGCCTTCATTTGCTTTCTCTTCAACTGCAGGAATCAGACGGCAGGCTCTAAGAGGATCAGTCTGTTGGCTGGCATCTTCCCCCTTTAATCTCTCTTGATATTCTTATCCTTTAATCCCAATGAGACAAGTGAAGGCAGTTTTGTTAATCCAAAGGGGTAAGTCAGACTGGCCTGCATAAGCTACAAGTGAGGGATACTTTTCATGTCAGAGCACCCTGAGAAAGCCAGACTCAGAAGGGGTGGAGGTAATTGTGGGAATCAGAGCATTAAATCAGATAAACAACCCCAAGGAGACCAGGATTCCAAGCCTCCTCAGGCCTAGGACAATGCTCCCTGCCCTTGAAATTTGTTCCTTTGTCCTAAAGAACTAAGACAGCTGAGAAAAACAAACTCCACCACTTTGGCAATCTGGGATTGGGAGCTCAGGAAGATGTAGTAGGTGGCCTCAACTACTAACATGAAACATGTCACAAAAAATAGTACAGTTGTTGGTCCTACCCACATGATCCCGTCAGGGTGGGTACCACAGAGGGATGGTGCCATGAATCTCTGGAAAGGAAAAGTAAAATAGCCCTGCCCACAGTAGAGGGTGGGCTGACCTGAGCCAGGAACCACTGTGGACACACCCATGACAGCCAGTGCTTTCTTGCTCTGCTGCAGAATGCCTAGAAACCCTGTGCCATGTTAGGCCAAAGGCTCTTGCCAGCCAGAAGCTAATTATGCCCCAAATATTGATTCAGGCCATCAGGATGATTATAAAAACATGACCTCTTTTCTCTTTCTTCTCTTTTCCCTGCAAATCAGAAAGCTCCAAGGGCCTCAAGTCATGGCCTCCAATTTAAGAAGTGAATCCACCAGTCACATGATGGTGGGCTGTGCCCATGCGAACTGTTGAGTCAGGATGCGGTTATTGATAAAGGTTCTGAGAAGGTTGATCATTACTTGTTTCTTCTTCAGGCTCCCTATTCAAGATTTTTCTGATCTTCTGGAACTAAGATTCAAGCCATCAAAAGAGCAGCTTCCATTTCAATCCTACACAGGCCATGTGCTGCTTTCCTGTCAGTGGTTTCTTGCTGAGAGTGGGCTGACCATCACCAGACAGAGAGATGAATCCTAACCAGCGCTTACTTCCCAAGCTTCTGCTTAGAGTTTAGGCTTTGATTATCCCACCCCCACCCTACCCCGCCCCTTTCTCAATATTGCAAAAAAACCATCACAAGCTGAAAACTGCCAATTGTGGACACTCTCAAGGTGAGAGTTCCCCTTTCCTTCCATTCTTGACCCCACCATTAACAATCAGCTTTCTGGCCCCTCCAGCCTTACTGTAGAGCAGCCAAGAGGTGCGCCAGGACAGTCCTGGCCTTCCTTATCTGCAGCACTTCTCAGAGACATTCCTACCCTTCATTCCCTCAAGAAACTCCCTGTAAAGAGATCCATTTCACCCCTAAACACCACACTGAGGAAACGCCAGTTCCTAGGAGATATTTTCCTGAACGGGCGTGTGGGATCATCCCGTACAGCAGAGTGGAAGTCACTGGACTTCCCAGAGCTAAGTTTCAGGTCAAGGGACATGCTGGGTCTTCCTGCTTGGCCTTCTGATTTGGAAAATCATCACTTGCTATTTTTAATAAAGACAGCAAGGCCCCCAAATGAGATGGGTTAACAGGACCCCCCCAAGCCAACACCTGTCAGCCCAGGCACCTGGTTCCCTGGATCCAGGTACATCTCAGGTGCCTCCAGGGATCACAGCAACTATCTAGTTATCCCCTCTTTTCCCCATGTTCCCCAGTCTCATTTCTCATAACTGTCCTTCCCAGACCGCCACCTCATGTTCAAGGCCCACCTCTGGCCACCTCTCCCAGGTCTCCATAGCTCTTCTCAGACATGTAGCCCCACAATCCCTGCCCACTCCTCTTGGGGGCCAACAAGCTTGGATATTTGTCTCAGCTAAAGACTGCTGCGGATTCTGTTGGTGTGATTTCATTTTTCAAACATCCAGTTCATATTTGGAACAGAGTGGAAGGTAACACAGGAGCTTCATGCTAACACTGCAGGAGAGAGAGATGAAGCCCAGTGACTGGGGGCACTATACTGGCTGACAAACTTCACCCAAACTTGAGTTTAACTGGAAACTGGTGGGGGGTGGAGTGGTGCTGTGGATTCAGAAAGAAGCATAAAACAGGGTTATACCAGGAGAGATGACTGGAGGAAGTTCAGGGGAAGGGAGGGACAAGGGAGGCTTTGTGACACTTTTCTACCGTCCAAGAGACCAACTCTGAGTCAGCGTGGTCTATGAACCTTATTATGGTAAATACTGCTGCCAGATCCCCATACACAGGTCATTAGACCTGAGAACCATAAAGGGACAGAGGGCAAGCTAAAACCATTTGTTATCTCCTGCCCTCTGTAAAAGGAAGGTTCTGTGTCTTGGTCTTTCCAGCAGTTACCTAGTGTGGCTAGGGAGGGCCTCAGAGATTTCCTGCCCTGCTGGTTTGTTGCACAACCAGAGAGAGCCATGCAGACATCCCAGCCAAGTCATGGAGGTCTCAGAAATGCACACAATCCCATCAATAACATGCCCCCCAAAGACACAGTCTTATCAGGTAGAAAGGGCTGTTTTAGTCTCTATTCAAAAGTCATCCAGCATGCCAACAGTTTGGGGCAGGTTGCACACAGTTGCCTGTATATAAAAAATGAATGCCTTCCTTCTATTCAAAGTGGCACCAGGAAAATTCGCATTGAGCACTGGTTATCTCTGTGTTAGAACAAATATGAAAACTCTATGAACAGTATGGCCACTCAGAGCCCAACTTAGTCAATGACACAAGCACTTATATATAACTATAGATAAGAAAGAAAAACGACTTACCTCATCTACAGACACAGGCAGGATGACTCGACTACAAGAGAGGGAAAGGAGAGTATCAATTTGAGGTTCTGAAACCTGCCCAAGGCTCTTAAAGCATCACCTTAGAACAGTATACAACATTTTGTTGCGTATGACACTATACTCACCGATAAAAACCCAGCAGAGAACAGCCTTCAGAGTGCTTTGAGGCTAGGAGCCTCTGTGCCCTTCTGGCATTCCATTTAGAACCCTGAGATTCAGTGCAAACCTGTCCCCCCTACCACCCACCAGCCACATCCCAGGTCTCTGCCTCAATTTTGGAGTTGTCTTCTTTTCCCCCTCCCTCATCCATATCTTTCCCAACAAGTCTTGCCAATAAGTTTAGTAAAACAGAGAGGCTAACACAGAGGACCCACCATGAGGAGTCAGACCCAAAGGATCAGGCCCTGGGGATTTATATCTCTGTGGACCCAACCTCCCAACGACAGACCTCAAGGTGAAAGACTAGGAAAGGGCCAAGCCCCTTGGAGGCTTAATCACCCTAAGAGCACATACCAACCACCTCTGCTCTGGGGCAGGATATTACAATACAAGCTACTACCACGAAGCCACCAAAAGAGAACACCCAACTTGTATCCTAACCTCTAGAAGCTGTCCGAAGGCACCCCAACTGATCGCTTTCTTTTTTTCTTCTCCATTTCAATGATCACCAATTAACTGTTTGAGGTACCACTAGTAACCTAATGGAGAAGCCATGGCCAGCTAAGTCCCCATGAGAGTCAGAACTGCACAGAAGTACAAGGGCTAGTGGCACTTCTCCAGGTGGCTTGCATTTGTAACACAGATTAGCAGCCAAACCCCAGTACAAAGCTGCGAGCTCAGAGAGCTGGGACAAAAACCTGTGCTTGTACTCATACAAGCCAAGCCAGTTCCCAAGCTTGGATTCTCAGTCCCCAGACCCTTGCTGGAACCTGCTGGGCGCTTCTGTGTCTTGCATGCTTGGTGAAGCACGAGCTGCTATGCCCTCCTTCCTATGCAGTAGGCTCGCCAGTCAGGCTCCTTGCTGCAGGCTGGTAAATAGCTATTTTCTAGTTCCATGAAGGTCTCCCAGGAAGCAAGAAGCACACAGACGGGTCTGAGGGAAACATCACACTAAAAGCGAGGCACCACGCAGAAAAGTAGCAGGAAAAGCAAAATGGGCTCCAAGTCTTCACTGCCTGCTACCAACTCCCTTCCTCCAGAACGACTCATATAATGTAAATCCTCCAGTTTATTGAATGCTGCCACTAAATGCTCTCCTCACATTAGAGAAAGCCAACCATGCAAAAAATACTCCCAACTTGGAGGCCAGAATTTCTGCACCCTTAGAAGAAACTTCCTAGAAAACAACAAGCCTTTTATCTTCAAGAATAGCTGCAAAAATCACATCCAAGAATTTATATAAATCAAATCAAGCAGAATCCTGTTAGAGGAAGTGTCAGAAAAATCAACAGGGACAATCTTGAGACCTTGGGTGGGCACCAAGTCTCCCCACAAAAGAGAGTGGCATTGGCCAGTTCCTGACAGGATGCTCTAAGGCTGCTTACATTACAGCTGCACACCCAGACATTTCTCCCTTGCTCTTTGGAAACAAAACCACTTCAGCAGCGATAGGGTACAATTCCAAAGGATGGGGTCACAGAGGCGCTGCTGGGCTGAGACCAGAGACATGCTCACTGTAGTGTGACCTTCACTCGCACCCTTCCTAGAGCTGCAGCGCTGCAGCCACAGCCAAGTGTCTCAGATGCACCCCCTCCTGCCCTGTCCCACCCAGGGATGCAAACACGGGGCACAAGAAAGGCAAGAAAGAAACGCAGGTGCCAGGCAGGCTCCATACCTCCAGCACCTTGGGCCTTTCCCTGACAGGCTTCAAGGGGAGGAGAACAAAGAATGGGAGAGGAGTACCTTTCTTCAAAACTCACTCAGATGTCTTCTGAAGGTCCCTTTCTTTCCCTGCCTGTCCTTCTTTTCAAAACTACAGATTGCTACAGATTCTAGGGTCATCTGGAAATAGGAAAAAGGATCAGAAGAATGGGACAAGCCTGTTAGTCTGAACATTCAAGATTAAAACACAAAGTGCACCATGTTCTCCTCCTGTTGGCATCCTAAGGTTCTTCCTCCTCACCACCAGACTGGGTGTCAAGAAATAGAGGTGGTGGGGCCTCAAAATAATGCTCTTCAGATGAGGTATCAGGCTGGGATGACACCTGGGTCTCTGCTCCCTTTGTTATCCAAACTCCACACTTTGCCCTAAATGTCCTAAACACCTCCAAGGAACAAGCCTGGTAGGGATGGACAAAATGCCTTCACTGACAAATGGAAAGAGCCCTCTGTACACCTGCCTTGTGACCAAGAGAGTTCCACAAGTTGCTCCCTACTTGGACATCGCCCACTTTTGGACTTCTGGCCCAATGTTGCCCACTTACTCTCCCCCTCCAAGGAAGCACAGTTTCATTGAAGGCTGTGCATGTGCACATCCAATTTCTCCTCTTTGGGGGGAAAAAAAGCCCTGTCATGTTTACTTGGAACCATGAGCTTCAGGGATGGGTTATCTTGTACTTGAAAGATTTAGCAATCCAACATTCCCACCTGTTACCCAATCACCTGGATTTCAGGGGCAAACCTATCTCTCTCTAACTCCTACCGGAAGTCACCACTTTCCCACCCGTCACCCTCAGTCACCACTCAAGAACTCCCTCACCCTTCAATGTCTTTCCTCAATTAATGGCTTTATGGAAACCTCCTCAATTTCTCAGAGCACTTTCCCCATCTCTTTGCACCAAGACTGAGAATCACCTAGAGAAAGAGGTTACCCTTATCCTGGTCCTCCCGAGCTCCAATAATAGGTACACTTATTCACAAACATACTCTCTGGACTGTCCTCCACCCTGGTAACTTCCCATCGCCATAACTCCCTAATATCACTTCAGACCCTGCCCAGTATTTTCTGGACTCCTCACCCAAGTGTCCCCAAGCACCAAGAAATTTTTCCAAATGCCAAGCTTTTTTCCAAATGCCTCCTCTTCCTTTTTTTTTTTTTTTTTTTTTTT
>NW_007726312.1:712011-763893 GCF_000696425.1 Galeopterus variegatus | reverse complement strand
CCCCCCCTTCCTTTTTTTTTTTTTTTTTTTTTTGGCAGCTAGCTGGTACAGACAAATGCCTCCTCTTCTGCACCTACCACTTGGGCACCATGTTACTCCAGCCCCCTCTGCTTTATCTCCTCAGACCCTTCCCCTGTCACCCAAGCCTGGCCCTGACTCCCTAGTACTCCTCCTGTGTCCACTTATTACGATCCTTCCCCTGATGCCTAAGCCACTCCTCAGACTGCAGGTTCCCCTTAGCATTCGTCCTCATCATCTCAACTCCATTCCTGGAACCGTCTTATCTTATCTCTGCAGCCCTGAAACCCCTCCCCACCACTGCCAGTTCATCAGTCCTGCCTGCCCTTGTCCGACTGTTCCTCAGCCCCTCAAGACAACTCCTCCACCTCGCCACGGTCCTCTCAGTCCCTCCTGCAGTTCTGGCTGGGCCCTTCATCCCTCAGCCCCCACTGTAGAACCACCCCACATCTCATCCAGTGCTCTGGATCCCCTCGGCCCCTCCTCATGCCCTGTCCGGCTTTCACTGTCCCCTTGACCCCACTTCAGGCCCTATCTGGCCCTCACTGTCCCCTCGGCCTCTCCTCAGGCCTATTTGGCCTTCGCTGCCCCAGGGCCCCACCTCAGGTGCTGTCCGGCCCTCTCCATTCCCCTTGGCCCCACCTCAGGCCCTATCCCGCCTTCACTGTCCCCCTCAGTCCCTGCTGGGCCGCCCAACAGCCCATCCAGCGCTGTCCGTCCCCTCCGCCGGGCCATCAACCTCCCTGGTAGTCATCCCCAACCCTCCCCGCCTTCTCGCTTGCGCACGGCCGGCCGGACACTCACTACTCCTTGAGCAGCACCATGTCGCTTCACGGCTCAGCGGCTGCCTTCGGCCCGCCCGGCCTCCCGCCCGCTTCCCCGCGGCCGCTCTCCCCGTGGCCCGGCTGCCTGTGCGTCTTTGTCGTGGTCTGCTCCGTCCCTGCCGCTCTCGCTGCGGTCGCCTCGCCGGCTCCTGCCGCCCCGGCCTCCCAGCCTCGCGCGCCGCTGCCGACGCCGCCCGGAGCTCCGGTTCCGCAGCGCCGCGCGGGGGCGGGGCGTCTCTGCGGCAACCAGAGCGTCACACGCAGCGGTGCGCGCTGACCTCAGCGAGGAGGCGGAGCCTTCCCGGGTCCGCCCCCTCCCGTCCTTAAATGGGCCGCGGCGTAGGCGTCTGCGCCCAAGGGGTCCCCGGGGTGCGCAGGACCGGGACGGTAGGCCAGGCGGAGCAGACAGTTAGGTGTCCCGCAGGTCTTTAGGTGTGAATGCGTTTCTGCAGCCGGAAGGGATGCAACTGTAGGCTTGGGCCTTCCCGGTGGGGTGGATCGAGACCCAGGAAAAGGCTGTATCAAAAAAATATCAATAATAGCCAAATGTATGTGCAAGTGCTTGATTCCTCACAACACCTCTAGCAGAAGGGCACTATTACTATTCCCGTTTTATGAGTGAGGAGCAGGAGGTAGAGGATAAAATATTTGTTCAAGTCCGCAGCTAGTATGTGATGGAGCTGAGATTTGAACCCAACAGTCTTAGTGTAATGTCATTCATCCAGTAGATATTTGCTGAGTGCCTGCTGTATACCAAAGCCTGTGCTTTGCTGAGAGAGTGAACAAGGCAGATACTTTCTAGCCCAGGGTCAAGTCAGGGGTGGGTAGGTGTGTGGCTGGAGGAGACAGAGGCAGGCAATTAGAATGAAAAGGGGCTGTGAGAGGTGAAACACAGGTTTGGTGGGATTACACTGGAGGCGGAGGGGCACCTTACTGAGTGTGGGGGCGTAGTCAGGGAAAGCGTCCTGGAGAAAGAGATTCTAAACTGAGATCTGCAAGGGGCTGGGGAGGAGAAGAGAGTAGCAGGCAGAGTAAAGGCAAAAGCTGGAGCCAAGATGATGCATTTGGGGGAACTGAGATAAGTGACCTGAGCATAAAGTGTGGGGGCCGAGAAACTGCAGGAGGTGGGGGGAGGGTTGGGGCCAGGTAATGAAGTTCTTGGTGGGTGCTGATGAAGTGTTTGGAGTCCATCCTAAGGACCATGGGAGAGCATTTGAGGGTTTTGAGCAATGATGTGAGCAGGCTTAGTGTGTGAAGGCTCACTCTGATGGCTAAGTGGGGGAGAAGGGATGGAGTGGGCCAGAGAGGCAGGGAGACTAGTTAGGAGGCTGCTGCAGAAGTCCAGGTGAAGGTGGACTAGGACAGTGGTGGGAGGGAAGAAAAGGAAGGGATGAATTCAGGAGCAACTCAGAAGGTAAACTCAGCAAGATGTATTTACTACTTGCCTGAGAGAGTGAGAGTGAAAGAGGAGGTGAGAAAACCACCTAGGTTTCTGGCTGGGGAGCCTGGTGGGTGGTACTGCCTTCACTGAGAACCCAGGAAAGGCAGGTTGGCACAGACAGATAATGACTCCAGTGTTGGACTCATGGAGTGCAGGGTGCTCGAGGAGCATCCTGTGAGATGGTGAGTGGGCTGCCCAAGATAGGGACTTGGGAAGGGAGGGTGGAGCAGGTGGCCATATTGCTGTCAAGCCAACTGTGCCCCAGGACCACCCTGAGTATTGCTCGTGTTGGCCACTCATTCACCAATCCTAGAGTGGGAATATAGAAAGCTCCAGAAATCCAAGCCCAAGCCACTGAAGGGAAGTACGAGAAAGGAGATACATTATGACCCAAAATCCAAGGTTAAGTAAGTTGCTGGGACCCTAGTCCCCTGACCCCCTAGCATAGGGCTTTTCCCCCTACATAATTATCAATGAATGGTTATTTAACAAATGCCATGCTCTGGCTCTCTCCAGGAAGTAACCAAATCCTGCCCTCTGGGAGCTTGCAGTCTAGTTGGGAAAACTACATTTATTCATATACTCGTTGACTCATAAATATTGATTGAACACTTGGCCCTATCCTGGTTCTTTTTCTAGGCACTTTAGGATACAAGGGTGACTGAGAAAAATGAGGTCCTTCCCTTGCTGAGTGGGGGAAAGCAGAATATAAACATATACAGAAATCACTTTGGGTAATGGTAAATGTTATGAAGAAGCTGAACAGGTAACTCTGGCCTTGGCACCTGCATTAGTCAAGTGGTCAGGGAGGACTCTTGGAAGAGGCAGTGTTTACACTGAGACCTGAATGAGGAGAGGAGTTGTTGCTAAGCTAGCTCCTGAGTTGATAAGAGTTTTGTTGAGATGAGATTAGAGGGCTGTGCTGGGCGTTAGGGGGAAATAAAAAAAAAAAAAAAAAAAAAACATAAAAATACGTGAGGAACAGCCTCTGCCCTCCAGGAGCTCATGGAGAGGAGACCTTGCATTTGTAGAAAACTGTGATTAGCTTGTGATAAAGAGGAACGGTGCTGGAGATGCTTCAAGGAGCTGCAGGAAGCTCCCAGGACATGGGGGACTTGAGCCAGATTTGTCTTAGAAGAGGGAATGGATTCTCCCGAGAGAACTAGCAAAGGCAAAGGTGCAGGGGCAGGATTCTGTGTGGGCGGAATGGGAGGGGTGGGCTGGGGTGGGGCAGAGCATGCTGGTTACAGCATGAGTGGGCACACTGGCGGAGTTGGGTGTAGGGCCTTTGGGGGTTAGGGGGAAAAAAAAAAAAAAAAAAAAAAAAACATAAAAATACGTGAGGAACAGCCTCTGCCCTCCAGGAGCTCATGGAGAGGAGACCTTGCATTTGTAGAAAACTGTGATTAGCTTGTGATAAAGAGGAACGGTGCTGGAGATGCTTCAAGGAGCTGCAGGAAGCTCCCAGGACATGGGGGACTTGAGCCAGATTTGTCTTAGAAGAGGGAATGGATTCTCCCGAGAGAACTAGCAAAGGCAAAGGTGCAGGGGCAGGATTCTGTGTGGGCGGAATGGGAGGGGTGGGCTGGGGTGGGGCAGAGCATGCTGGTTACAGCATGAGTGGGCACACTGGCGGAGTTGGGTGTAGGGCCTTGAATACCAAGCTAGAGAAGTGTCCCTCTGTTCCATGGGCAGGGGAGCCATTGGAGGGCCTTAGGAACCCCTTCCTCATCTCCCAGAGTCAAATGCTGTTGAGATTTTGCCCCTCTTACTTCATCTCTTTTCAGTTCTAAAGAATTTTAAAGCTGATCTCAGACATTGTGTCATCTCGCCCCTCCATGTTTCAGCGTGCCTTCTAGAAATGTCAATATTTTCTTACAAATCCACAATGCCGTTATCATACTTAATAAAATTAATAATAATTTTTTGATTTTTATTTCATCCCCAGTTCATGTTCAAATTTCCCTGATTACCTAAAAAAAATGTTATAGTTTCTTTTAGAGAAGTTCAGTATCCAAACAAGGTCCACGTATTATTTTTTTTCACATTTTACTTTGAGTTCTGTTTCTTACGTCTCTTACTCTAGCAAGTTTGCTTCAGGTATGCATTGGGGTTAGCCGTTCGCTGCGGGGGCTATGCCGCTCTCTAACTGTGCCTTGCAGGGAACCAGCAGCCCCACTCTGGGAACAGACCCCCTGGTGCCTGATGCCTTGGACTCCAGCCCTACCACTTCCTACCAGTGTGACCTCGTATAAGTCACTTAACCTCTCTGTGCCGCAGCTTCTTCATCTGTGAAATGGGGACAGTGATAAGCCCCTGCCTCGTGGGATTGCTGGGACTCATTAGATGGGGCAATGTGCGTAAAGCAATTTTGCACCATGCACAGCACATTTGCATATTATTATTATTGAGGAAAGTGTGTTGTGAGGAAGGAGGGACGGACACCACTGCCCCTCAAAACTGCTTCTGCATGCATCAGGCTGAAAGGAGGAAAGAGAACAAAGTGACTCGGGAGTGTCGCGGCTGTCGTCTCTCTGCGTCTCTCTGTCTTTGCCTCGCTCCGTCTCTCCTGCTCCACTGCGCCTCTCTGTCCTCTTTCTAGCTTCCTCTCTGTCTCTCTTTCCCTCTCTCTCTTTCTGTTCTCCGTCTCTCTGTCTCTCTCCTGCCTCCTCTCTCAGCATTCCTCTGTCTCTCGTTCCTCCCTTCCTGTCTCCCCTCTCTGGGCATTTCTCTCTCTCCTCGCTGCGCTCTCAGTCTTCCTTACTGTGCTCAGGGAAATGCGCCCTTGGCCTGTGTTTCTTCTCTTTGCAGCTGTCTCCTTTCCCCTGTCTGCTCTCTCTGCTCTGTCTTGGGCTCTCTCTCCCCTTTGTCTTTGTGTGTGTGGATCTCCGGGTTCCAGCCCCTGCACGGTGTCTCTGGCTGGCTGGCCCTTGTGGCCTTGCTCGCAGCTGCACCTGTAACCCATCTCTGGGTATCTCACGGAGACTGTGTTTCACTGTTTCCGCCTTCTGCTCTGTCCCTTCCTGGCTGGGGAGAGCATGCTCTTCTTCCAGCCTCAGTCTCAGTCTGTTTTAGCCTCTTTTCTGTTTATTTCTGTCTGTCTGTCTGTATCTCTTTTTAAATATCATCCCCCGAATATTTATTGAGCAGCTATTCCATGCCAGACACTGTTGTCAGCACTGCAGGTAGAGTGGTGACCGTTGTGGAGCATTTCAAGGAGCACTCGTTCCAGTGGAGAGATAGACACGTGACCCTGGCTGCCCAGCTCGGTCCCCTGGGCAGAGAGAGCAGTGGGCAGGCCTGGCAGGGGAGAGACTCAGGCCTGTGAGAGTGAGCTGGCTGTGCTCTGAGCTTCTCCTGACATCCCCCGTCCCTAGGTAGGGACTGTGGGCTGCTCAAGAGTGTTAGAGATTAGAGTGTGGGACCCATTAGCCTGCTCAACAACATTCATTATGAGCCAGGCTGGAGGAGACAAAAGTAAAGCAAAAAAGCCCCCAGCCCATGTGAGGCCACAGTCTGTGCGGGAGACAAAGGTAATACCTGCTGGAGCAGAGGAAAGAAACAGCACATGCTTCGGGCACTCACGAGAGGTCAGGAAGCCTTTACCTCCTCCTCTTCCCTCTCCCTACCTCTGACAGTATTTGGCCTACATAGGGTTAAAAAGGACTTGAGCAGCTGTCTTTTATATATATATATATATATAGATCATTTGAGCCAACATTTGAAAATGGGGATATTTTATATAAAGCTCAGGATTTCCTGCTTCTCTTGAAAAACATCAGCAGATCTGGATATATGCCGTGCTCATTTTCACATGACAATAATTGGTTGAAGCTGCATCAAAGCTGTCCCCTTAGATGGGGGCTGCAGCTTCCAGGTCCCCCCAGTCCCTACCAAATCTTCCTGTGTCCCTGACATGGAGGTCAAGGTCTAGGTGCCCCTGTATCATCTGAGAGCTTATGCTGTGGCTCTACTTACACCGGAGGAACATTTCTCTGTGCTGTCTCCATCTAAAGTGGGAAAACGAAAGGTAGCAAGGAAAGGACGTGGTGGAGCCCAGCTTTTGAGTTTGCAGTGCTGGCCTGGAGCAGCCACCACACACATCCAGCCAGCGTCTCTGCCCTGGCTGCTGTGCAGGGGCCCCCAGGCCATCCACACCCTCCCCTGGGCCTCGAGCCCCCTCCACCACAGCGGGCTCCCTCCTTCCTGCTGCCACTGCTCAGGGTCCTGGTGGCAGCATGACCAGCTTGGTGGGAAATGTGTAGGAGGGACAGTCAGTACCATGACAGCTGCCTTAGGACAAAAGGAAAGGGGGGTCCCTTCAGAACCAGAATTCACCAGCAGCCTTGGTTTTCCCACCCAAGAGGCCTCTTATTTTGTCCCTCCCACGTTTCCAAATGGCAGTGCAGAGGGCCAGACCAACAAATGCAGCCTAGGAGAGAGGTGGGGTCAGGGAGCACACTGCAGACAAGTGACAGGGAGTCTGAGCAAGAGACGAGAGGCAAGGGGCTGTGTGATATGGGGAGAAATAGATGCAGGAGCCAAGGAGGAAGCAGTTCTTAGTCATTCTCAGCATACATTTATTGAGTGCTTACTGTGTGCCAGGAAGTAAGCCAAGTACTAGAAACAGCAGAGGGGCAGGAAGAGTCAGGGTCAGCGGCTGAGTTGTCAGAGACACTGTACTGACCCTGGTTAACACAGGGACCAATTAACCCTTCAGGTGCCACTCAGAGGGCCTGGGCTGGGTCTTTGGGCCTGGCCTGCTTAGGTGTTCTTTCTAGAAATGGAAAGGGATTCAGAGAGGCAAGATCCTTCCTCTCTTTTCCGTCCAGGTGGAGAGGCACACAGACAAGCTCCTGCACATTCCTCCAAACATATACACACCCTGACATGCCCAGGATACACCTCACAGTCTCACACACACACACATACACACAGGCACGGCCAAGCAGCTTTACAAGGGGGTGACGTGGAGGTGCTGCCTCCATGGCCGTGATTTGAGTCACCCTGCTCATGGTAAACCTGTCCACCATTTAGAGATTCTCTTGAGAAGCTTCTTGGCCAAGTCTAACCAGAATGTGAAAGACATAAAAGAGAAGTGAACAAGGGAATAACTTCTTAAGGCTTTTGCATAGAGAGGGGTTCTGAGAGGGGTAGGGGTCAGAAGATACAGATCTTTCTTTACTTGGCCATGAGTTTGTCCTGGTCAGAGCTGCCTAAAGTAGGGACCCTGCTACATGAACCTCCTTCCCTGTGCTATCTGCCACCTTCCAGGGTCCTGAAAATGGTGTTGCTACTGTTAGTACCTGTTAAGTGCCAGGCATTGTACCGTGCAGGTGCTTTACCTCCATGCTCGCTTAGCTGCACTGTGAGGGTACTATTACTGCCATTTTACAGATGAGGAGACTGAAGCTCCAGACTCGTCTAAGGTCACCTAGACAGGATGTGGCAGGGCCTCTCACCTGTGCTCTTCCCTCATTGCTTCCTCAGCAGGGGGTGATGGGGCCTCACTCTGAGAAGGGCCAAGGTCTGGGAGCTGCCCAGGCTGGTGAGAACCACTAACCTCAAAGACCAAGGGGCGTAGGTGGTAGCACGGTGCTGGCAGGGAAAGGCTGTGCTGCGCATGGCCGCCACCCCTGTGGGTGCTGCACCTCCTGTCCAGCACCCAGGAAGCTCAGTTTTCACCCCAGGGCTTGGCGGGGACAGGCTCACAGAGCCTACCTGCTCACTCTGACCCCTCACCCCAGGGGAGGGCTGCAGCCCGTGAATAACCAACTCACTTTGGGGGTCCTGGGCTCCTAAGCCTCATAATCCCACAGTCTGGATTTGAGGAAAATGGGCTACCATCCTTGAGTTGGGCCCCTAGTGATGGGCACAGACAGATAAGGTACCTCACTGCCCCAAGGACCCATGAGAACCCCTCGTACTGTTCTTCAAAGGGAGGAGGCTGCTGCTGAAACAGTCCCGATTCTGTTGAGAAGTCAGACCCCTCACCCCCACTTGCCCCTGGTTGTATATCTGCCCGAATGCACCACAGGCTGACATGCAAGTCCATCCAACATTCCAGTTGGCTGATTGTCCTTGTGCCACTGTCGGGACAGTCTTGCACATGTAACCCTGATAGTGGATGTTCCACCATTTTCAGTGTCCTTGGGGCCTAGGGCAATGTGATGCCCTCCTCAGACTGCACAGCCCAGGGCCATGACAAGGAGGGTTTTAGTAGTTCTTTTGACCAGGACAATACTGGGAACAAGAAGGGAAGGGAGATGGAGCACAATAGAAAGAATCCATAAGGGCCTGCAATCATATCTCTGGCCTTCCTAAGGGCTAGAACCTTCCCTATGTAGAGGCCCAGGCAGTGGGAACTGCAGGCAGAGGCCTAGAGGGTTTGGAGGAAGCCAACCCCAAAGGCATGCCTAGACCCCAGCGTCTAGGGAGACTGCAGAGGGGCTCCTAGCAGCACTCCTGAGGCTGGCCCAGCCTACTTTCTTGCTGATTCATAGAGGGCCTGGGGTCACTTCCCGCTCCTGCCCACCAGGAGACTACAGGACAAGGGGGAAGATCACAGGGCTGTAGCCACTTGGTGCCACTGCCTTTGATCAACCTGTGGTCCCTTCCCCATCGCACGGGACTCCTCTTGGGGGTTGGGGTGACCAGGGAATTGCTCCCCCAAGTACCTATCAGCCTCTGTGGCTGAGATGACTCTACTGAGCAGAGCTCACCCCACTCCCCTGAGGAAGCGCTTGGCTTCAAGAAACGGAGATCATGCCTGAGCCTGCTCCCCTTCCTCAGGCTCTTGCCACCCTGATCCAATAGCTTAGACCCATATGTGGGACCTGGTTCTAATCTTGCAAGTTACTCCACCTGTCTGGGCCTCAATTTTTCCAGCTGTAAAATAGGGATGATAGTATCTATTTAATTCCTAGATTGTTACCATGGTTCAATGATAATAATAGGCATCTATGTAACCTGCCAACTCTATACAGTCAGGACAGAATGACTGGACTCTGACTAGGGAGTGGGGTGCAGATGGTACCCAACCCATCTGGCTAGCCACCACCTTGGAACCCTGCTCCCACATTCGTGTCTCTAACCCCCACGCACTGTTGGCTCTGGACTGTTTTCCACCCTTAATTCTAGTTCCTCAATGTCTACTTCTTCCCACAAAGTGCCACACCCTATGGGTGGGTGACAGAGCCTGGGCGCTGCTGGGGGCAGCACAGGCTGTGTCTGCCCAACCTCAGTACATTTTCCCAGCTGGAAGGGCACTTACTAATCAGCATTTCACCAAACTTCATTGGGAGGACTCAAACTTTGGGAGGCAACAGAATCATAGTCAGAGGCCAGACCTGGGGCCTACATTTTTAACTAGCAGCCCAGGCACTTCTGCTGCAGGTGGTAGCTGAGCCACACGTGGAAGAGGGCGGCTCTCTTGCTAGAACCACTCCTCAGCAGCACACCCTGAGAGCCACAAACTTCATGAGCGTGTGGAAAGTGCTGGATGTAAAGAAATAGGTTTGGCTCTAACTCAACATTTCCTAAATTTAACCTTAAATTTTTTTTTATTTTGGCAGCTGGCCGGTACAGGGATCCAAACCGTTGACCTTGGTGTTATAGTACTGCGTTCTAACCAACTGAGCTAACTGGCCAGCCCCCAAATTTTAAAAAAAGTTAGAATAATCATTAACATATCACAGAACTAGTGTTCTGAGAAGTGGTTTGCAAAATGTCAATCCTGATTTTTGGGGGGTTTGATTTTTAATACTTGAGTAGGCTGCCGCCTAGAAGATCCATTGTGTGCAAGGTGCTCCACTGCAGAGCTCGGATTTGGGCCTGAGTCTGCTCCTTCCTGTTCCCCATTCATTCCCCCCACCACATCCTATCCTGTTCTGAGCTTTGCGGCTCTCCTGAGGCCATTCTGTCTTGAACTCAGGAGGAACCCTCGGGGTTGCAGAACAGTGACAGGAAATCTGTGTAGAGGATGACTAGGGGTTGAGATTAGCTCGTTTGGCTGAGATAAACAGCAGTGGAGGGGATGGCCCCCACTTGTCGACACAAGCCCAGTTTGTTTGAGGGGGAGTAAGGTCTATTACTGGCCACTGCCCCTCCCAAGAGGTCAGTCACCCAGAGACATGGTGAGCAGCTGGGTACAGCTGGACTGGTCAGTAGCAGAAAATCCGTCCTGCCTTTTCTTCTCAAGCTCAAAACTGGCACATGCAGCTGTTAACTGATATGCTAGAAGGGGCATCTCTTGCCAGAAAGAAAATGGATTTATTGCTTTATAAAAAGAAGTCTGATAAAACTTAAAAGAGAAAAAAACAACTAAAAACCAGCCCACCCCTCTCAGCACTCCCAGGAGGTCTCAGACACATTTCCGGGGGGCAGTCAAGGTGGGTGGGTTGGTGAGGGGGGTGGCCCTGGCCTCTCCCACATAAATAGCTCAGGGGCCCAGCTTCGGGGCCCTGGGCGGAGTCTGCCAGCAGGGGGCACTGTGGCACTGCAGATTTGGACAAACTCCTGGCAATGAGCAAGGCTGGCTCCTGGGCATTGGGCCTACTGCAGGCCTGGCTGGCACCTGGTCTGGTCTGTGAAGATAAGAGCAGACCCCCAGAGCGCCCTCCCCCCACCTGTACACACACATCCCACACACACACACACACACACACACACACACACACACACACCCCTCGGCCCCTCAGAAAGCCACTTCCCTGCCCAGGCCTGGACCTCCTTGTCTGTTTGCTGCAGGCTTATTTACACCCCTACAAAAGCAGCTGTGTATGGGTGGGGGGCACCCTAGTGGTGACCCTTTAGTTTCCTTCAGGTTGCAGAATGGACTGAGGGTGGTAGTGGACACGAGCTCCCCCACGGCCCTGAGGGAGGAAGTGAGGGACAACTCATTAGCCTTGTCCACAGCTCCTGAGGCTTTGTGTGAGCATCCAGCTCTCCATCCCCTCCCCAGGCTGTAAGCCAGGGGCGCTTCTCCACAGGCCTTGAATGGGAGGACAGGCCATGGACAGGCCACAGGGGGCTGGAATTTCAAGAGTTAGCACCAACAACAGGAAGCGGGTCCTTCCTTCCTCAGGCAGCCTCAGACTGGCCAGGGGAGGAGGTGAGAGGCCAGGCGGGGGTGCAGATAGTGCAAGCCTTTGTCCTCAGGCAGGTATGCTTGGTGGGCATGCAGCTGAGGGTGGGTGGTGGGCAGTGGATGGCAGACCCCTCTGCTTTGGCAAGAGGCAGAATCCAGACACTCGAGAGGGAGAGCCTGCTTGCAGGGGGTGCTCTTGACTGCTGCAGGTGCCATGGAGACCCAAGGCCCCAGGGTCCCTGGGGGGTGGTAAAGCAAAGTCAGGGCAGTGCCCGCTCCCAGCAGTAGGAAATCGACCCACCCTGGGCCCTCTCCTGTCCTTCTACAGAGCTCCAAGGCAGGGCCAGGGCTCTGGGTGGGGGAGTGTAGACTCCAACGTGGTAAAGGAGAAGGTCCTGGGGGTGTGTGGGGTCCTCTGGGGTGGGGAGGAGGACGTCAGCCAGTCACTGAAGCACAGGCAGGAAGCCACAGTTCTGAGGTGGCAGGCGCTACACGAAAGCCTCCCGGTTGGACGAGCCATTGATCTTGAGGAAAAGCTTGTCGTCCTCTCTCTTCTGCTGCAGCTGCTTCTCCAGCTGGCGTCGGTAGCAGACCAGGTAGAGGGGCAGGCAGAACCCCAGCATGCTCACGGCAAACAGCCCCACGTTCACCTGGGGAGGCAAGGAGAAAGCAGCTATCATGGGAGGTGGAGGACCAGGCGGGAGACTAGCGGGGGCAGTGGTCTTTGAAGGGTCAGGCTCAAGATACTCCCTATACTCAGGTTTGGGAAAGGGGAGAAGGTCATAGGAGATGAGAGGAGGAAATGAGACAGGAAGGTTCAAGAGATCTAAGGGCCCACTGCCTTCTACATTCCACATTCCAGCATCCAAATTCCCCAGTCCTCCACAGGCCACCCAGCAGCCCTTAGGGCCTGGGCCCTGCACCTGTGACCTACTCATCTGAATCTCTGGGGAGGGGTGGGGTGGGGTGGGGAGACAAACACATGGTACCTGGTTAAGAATCCTGGCCCTCGGCAAGAGGGGCTGAGATAGGAACTTTGCCCTATTTACATTTTTCTCCTTCTGCCTGGCCACCATTTACAAGGGGACCCAGAATTGATCCTGTAACCAAAGTTCCCAAACTGCCTGTCCCCAGGGCTCTGAAGCCCCATGGATGATGCTTCCCAGCTCCCAGTCAGCAGAGTGGAGCAGATGCCGTGACCACTGCCCCCCGACCCTGCTTACCCACAAAGGGTCTCCTTCGAGGGGACCCATCATCGCCAGAAACAGCGGCTGCTGCAGGAGAGCGAAGAGCGCACTGACCAGAGACTGCAGTCCCGTGAGGCTGCCAAACTGGGTGGAGGGGTACCTGGAGGGGCAATCGAGACCTGTCACAGCCAGTGTCCTTCCCAGGCTCTCCAAACCCTGGCCTGGCCCCAGGTGTGCTGGTGCCCCGAGTCTGCACCTTTGGTGCCAGAGAAGGGAGAGGCAGGGAAAGCCTCAGAGGACAGGGGGGCCAGCCCTCGGACAACCTTCTGCTGAGTAGTTCTGCAAAGTGTTTCTCTTTCAGACCAGCCCGAGGCCCCAAACTCTGGGGAGGGCCTGTCTCACCCAGATGGGCCCTGGGCCTGTGGGTGTCTGGCTGTGCTGGGTGGAAAGTGCAGAGTCAATGGGAGTCTGTGGCTTGGGAAACAGGCCCAGGGAGCAGGTTGGCAGCTGGGCCTGGTGCTGCTGTACCCTCATCCAGAGCAGCATTGTGTAATCACGGAAATTTGCCGTGACAGCTCTCGCCCAACTCCCTTCAGGGAAGGGAAGCCACAACTTCCATCAGGCCTGGGGAGGGAAGGTGGCGGACAAGTAGACCTGGAATGACCCCCATGGGACGCTGCTAGAAGGGGCAGAGATTTCTGGGTTAAATATCAGCAAATGTTGGGCTTTGCTACCCCCGAGGTGGGAAGGGGCTCCCAGCAAGGAATGAGCTGGTCTCAGAGTCAGAGGCAGTTGGTGATAGCATTTTGGTTCCAGTTTGGGGGCCAAGCAAAGAAGGAACAACTGTAGTTCTTTATGGATGTGTGGCCTCTTGGAAAAAGATATAGGTTTCATTTCAGCCAGGGCCTGAGAAGGCTATGGCCAGGACTGGGCCCTTTGAGGCTCTGGGTGAGACTGGTACATTCTGGGCTCAGTCACCCATATCACTGCCCTTGCTGAGGGCCACTTGAACTTCAACACTTAGCTTCAGGTGGCCAGAACAGAACCCCTGTTCGTCCCAGTGAGCAGCCAGGGCAGCCCCAGGAGTTGGTTGAGCAGCGGCCCTGGGGCCATGATAGCCACACAAGGGCACTGTCCCTGATGGGGACTGACTTCGTGTTAAATGCCAAGACCCATGGGCACCCAGCCATCTGCCCACTGACCCACCTCCTGCCAGACGTGGCCTTCCCCTGACCTGGTACCTGGGCTCTGATGCAAGAAGATGAACCCTGCTAGGGCAGGCTGGCCCAGCCTCTGGGTCTCAGTCCCACTAGCAACCTCCCTCAGGTCATGTCCGTGCCCTTATCCGCCAGACCACCCACAGCTTCCAGGACTTACACAGCGGCATACAGGCCTCCAACAGCAGAGTGGATGAATCCTCGCACAATGGTGTGCAGGATGAAGGAGAGGATCTGAGGGAGCAAGAGCAGGCTGTGAGCAGAAGACCACGAGGAACCTTCCTTGTCCCCTACCTTCCAATTCCTGAGGTCCTGGCGTTGGCTGGTACCAGCTCTACAGAGCCAGTGGTTGAATTTTCAGGAATTTTGTGAGCCAGTTGTTAAACAGTCATTATTAAAAATTAAATTATATAAACTTACAATTAAATTATACTAAAATAAAGGTAAAGAATACTCAGAACTCATCACTTCCTAATTATTTTACAGTTTTACTACTACCTATGCTGTTAAGGTTTTTTACATCTGTTGTGTGTGTGTCGTGGAAACACTATATGATGGTGTGTTACTGTGAATCTGTTTCCAATTCCACATCAGTGACATCATATTGGTAGCTTGAAATCACCCATGATGATTGCATTTACAACACAGAAATCTGCAAACATTACAAATTAGGGCTTCCCATCCCCACCCTCCCATGCCCACCCCGAGTCTGTTGTTAAATATGTATCAGCACAGCACTGAGTAGGACGTCACTAATCATGACCTTGATCTCCTGCCTTAGCCCAACTGAGGACTGTGCTCAAAGGTCTCCCTGTCTGGCCACTCAGGCCCTACTGGCAGGTGGCTGTCCCCACCTTCCGAGCAAAGGCTCTCCAGGAGGGCCTCTTCCCAGGACGGCCACTGTTGGCAGGCTCAGCAAGCTCTGAGAAGCACTTGTTAATGATTCCTGAGAGGCACAAGAGCTGTCCACATTGCCACTAGGACCCTGCGTTTGCCCTTTGTTTCTTTTGCACCCAGCCCTGCCACCTTGCTCAGCAGCCAGGATCTGCTCCTGGGAATGTGGGTAGAGGGGCAGGGGCTGCTCTCTGCAGTGTTGTGAGAGGGCTGGGCCAGAATGTGCATGTACATGCACACGCATACTTGTGCAGGCTCCCCTCTCCACTTCAAATGCCTTGTTGCCTTTCCACAACTTTTCTTCCAATGAGAACTAAATAAAACAAAAAGCAGATGACTCTTCCCACTCGGAACTGCCCCTTAACTGGACAAGGAGGCCAGGGCAAGGGTCTACCATTCTTTTTTATTATTTTAGGGTCTACCAGTCTTGCAGACAGGGCAGCCCATGAGGTCAGGGATGCATGACACTCCATTCTGAAGTTGGTACAGGTCTCCAGTGGCTTACCCTGGTTTGCACACCCAGTATCAGCACGTAAACATGAGAGCACCCATAGGTGGTGCACCCTTGGGTGTTCATGTACCCCAACACCTGCCCACTTGTAAAAAGGAAGGGACTTTTACTTTCCTCCTGAACCTGGCCCAAGATCCATCTGGACTTGGGTTACACCCATCTTGAAGCAATGCCATCACTCATGTCCCTTCAAAGTTTGTAAACTCGGGATTGGGGCCAAAACCAACGGCTAGGCCATTTTCATAGACCTAAGGGTGGGGCCAGGCAGGTAACAAAGTCTACCTTACTTGTTTGCAATCTCTGCCAAATCAGGTTTCAAAACCATCAGAAATCTTGTGCAAAGGAAATAAGCTTTTGAACCAACATGTCAAGCAATCATCACGGTCTTCCTCCCTCTCTGCAAGACAGAGACCCTGCGGGCACTCCTGTACTAGGGAAGCAGATGTTCCCACCAACCCCACAGATTGGCCAGACCTCTTTGGACATCAGATTCCAGCTGTCTGAGCAAATGCAAAACAAGTAATCGCACAACTGCCCAAACAGTTCTGGGAAATGGCTTGATGGTGGTATTCATGGTATGCAAGATGCCCAAACGACCAAGAAGAACAGTCTGTCTTCACAGACAGGAGTTCTGTGAAAGACAATCCAAGTTTCCTTCCCAGCTCACTCCCAACATCAAGCACAGAGCCTGGCATGTAACAGGCCCTCAGCAACTAACGGCAGGCTGCTTGGCTGGCTGTTGAACTGAAAGATGAAAAGTCACCATTTGCTTTGTTGATGGCTTCTGTGACACATCGTCTTTAAACAACATCCCTTCTGGTTGTCCTATACCCCACCCGTACTCTCCCTCTCCCCATACCCACCTGTAGAGGCAGGTTGGGAATAAGGCAGGTCACCCCAAAACCCACGAGCAGCAGGTTTGTAAAGGCGAAGGCCCGTGTGGCATTGGTGACCTTCTGGATCTGCCGGTCCCGCTTCTTCACCTTCTTCTCACCCCTGTGGAGACAAAGAGCATATGCAGGAGCTGAGGGGCTCCGGAAGCTGGGTCCCCCCAAGAAGCCAGGCCTTGGGAGTCATAGCACATGGAACAGCACAAGACTCAGAGGCCACCCAAGCACATTTGAGGGACTGTGTTGGGGGTAAATCGGCACTAGGGACACTCCTCAGTCCACTTCTCTATTGAGCACTGAGTGTGACCCTCAGAGAAGGGGTCTCAGATACAAGAAGACGGTCATCAACATGCTGCGCTGTTTCAGTGAAGACTGAGCTCAAATGACAGGGAGAGAAGGAGCAGACTGTGCCCAAGTGAGGATGTGGCAAAGCCTCACTTCACCTTTGGCTTCAAGTTCACCACGTCTCTTACAGGAAGCTGTTAATAAGCCAGATAATAAGCCAAATAAGGGAGCGAATGGACTTCCCCTTGGGGGGCAGGAGAGGGCGAAGGAGAAATAAACATGCAGCAGATGGAACTGGAATGGGCATAAATAACCTCTTGGCTGTCGGACCTGACCTAGATAACAGAGCACTCTCTATAATTATTTCCTTGTGAATTAACCTTTACTGATTCCACCCTCGCCACCCACACAGACACTCCATGGACGATCATGCGACATCTAAGAATGAATGCCAAGTGTTCGGAGATGTGCAGGGAGTCCCAGGCCCACCACTTCCTAGCTATGTGACCCTAGGCAAATGACCCCAACTCCTAGCTTCAGTTCCCTCATCTGTAAAATGGATCTGATACAAGCACACACCTCATCATGGTGCCACGAGGTTTAACTGAGATGCTGTGCATTAAGTGCCCGGCACAGGGCCTGATACAATAAACGGCAGCTTATTATATTAAGGTGGAGTCATAGAAGACCACATGTAACTCAGCCTCTGATCTGAGAACCCAGCCCTGATGGAAAGTAGGGCTCTAGTGCCTGTCTAATCCTCACAGTCATGAACAAGTCTATTAACATATTGTAGTTACAGCTACTACTCAAACCAAGCAGAAGAAACCTTGTAGGCAAGTGGGACGGCTTTAAGGTGGTCTACCCATAGCGCTGCTCGTGCCAAGGATCTGAGGGCCACCCTAGGGGCAGAAAGGTTTGCCAGCCAGTTGTCTTCACAGACTTCCCTCTGAGAGACCTAAGCGTGTGCTGAGCGGGACGAGTGAGCGTTCTAAAGCACTTGTGAGGGGCGCTGAGTGGCCTCTTCTCTTGCCTCTCCTGCTGACTGCAGACCTAGCCCGCCACCCTGTGCCCGCCCTGCCTACGCACTGGTCGGTGTCTCCCTCCTCGGGCTCTGCGGAGGTGTCTTCACACTCCTTCAGCCTCCAGTCCATGATGTAGCCGATGGCGGGGGCCGTCAGCAGGCACAGCAGCTGGAGCACGCCGAAGATGGAGGTGTAGAGGCTAACTGGGGAGGAAGGCGGGCTGCGTCATGGAGGCTCCTGGCAGACAGCCCCAGGTGGCAGGTGCTGGACAGAGTCTGGGAAGGGGCCAGTGCCCACAGGCCCTTCTGGGGTCTGCCCCAGAGCCCCTTTGTCATTGTGGGTCTTGAACATAGCCCAGAGACCTTAACTTCTGAAATCAAAGCTGGAAGGGCCGGCCCGTGGCTCACTTGGGAGAGTGTGGTGCTGATAACACCAAGGCCACGGGTTCGGGTCCCTATATAGGGATGGCTGGTTGGCTCACTTGGGAGAGTGTGGTGCTGATAACACCAAGGCCACGGGTTCGGGTCCCTATATAGGGATGGCTGGTTGGCTCACTTGGGAGAGCATGGTGCTGACACCAAGTCAAGGGTTAAGATCCCCTTACTGGTCATCTTTAAAAAAAAAAAAAAAACTGGAGCAAGGGGCAGGTCATCCTATTCTCTGCTCCAAATTCCCTGCTTGTTTGCAAGAAACAGCTAATGAAATTCAGTACGTCACAGTGACTTCCCCAGAAGCTCCAGGAAGTCACTGTGACATGGGAACCACAAAATTACCAATGCCCATGACAAAGGCTGTTGTGTGACTGGCCATGAGATTTCTGCCTCTGGAAATATATCGGGAAGGCACGACTCACAGGGGCTCTGACATAAGGGCTTCTGTCTTCAAAGAGACTTAAAATTATGGTGGGATTTTTCACAGAAATTGAAGCTGAAAGTTGATGGCCCCACCCCCACCTCCACCATTCTAGCAAAGAGGATGTTCAGAGTTGGAGGTGAGGAGTTGAACAGACACTGGCCAGGAAGGGGTGCTGCGATGTTCCCTGGAGAGCCTCCCTGCTTACCCGTGGCCATCACTGCATCCAGAAAGTGAAGGCAAAAAAGCAGAAAGGAGAGAGGTTAGTGGCAGAAATCTCCACAGCTGTTATAGAGAGATGGGGAGAGGAGGCAGGCTAGCTGTGGGCCTGGCACACACTCTGTTTCCCACCGAAACCTGACTCCGAGCTTGTGCCAGGGGAGGCCGAGCTTGCACCACCAGGCTTCTGGGAATGGATTTGGGAGAGGGCCCAGCCTAGGCGCCTGCTGACATTGAGGTGCCTCAATCACGTGCAGCTGGTGCCTTGTCACAGGCGGGCTGGTGAGTCAGGCCTGTGGCGCTGACCAGGCACCATGACGGGGAAGTGGCATGTGAGTGGAAGGCCTGGCAGAATCAGAGTCCCCCACTGCCATGCGGCCCCACGGGAAGGTTGCTCTGCCACAGTTATCTCCTGCTGACTTGGAGAGAGGGAAAGGTCAAAGAATCTGCCCCAGACACCAGCTAAGGCATCTGACACCATGGGTCTCCAGCAGATAGCCAGAGCTGGTCTCCCTTCCACCCCATTGGCTCCCTCTCCTCGCAGCAGCCCCTCTGGGCAGAGCCAGGCTGTGGGAATTGGGCGTAACAGGTCACAGGATGGGAAAAACCAATGCCCTGACTGCCACAGACCAAACTTCCTGGCCTGACTTCCTCTACTTCTTGAAATTGATTTTTTTTTTTCCTTTTTTTTGTCTTTTTTACTGACCGGCAACGGGATCGCAACCCTCGGTGTTGCGCCCGCACCACGCTCAGCCAGTGAGCAGGAACCGGTCTCCACATGGGATCTGAACCCTTGGCAGGAGCGCCGCCGTGCTCCCAAGCGGCGCACTCTCCAGTGTGCCACCGGGCCGGCCCGAAATTGACTTTTTGAATGAAAGAAATAGTTGGAAAAATTCCTCTTGGGCAGCAAAAGATTTCTCCGAGAACTTGAGTAGAAGACCATGACTCAGCAAGGAGATCTGCCTTCCAAGGACCAGTGAGGGACTCTCTCTGCATATTTCAGGGTGGCCACCTCTCTGGTCCTGAGTGTTTGTAAAAGAAGGTGTTTAGACATGATAGATCGGCTTTCCCCCAAGTGTGTTCCACATATTTTAATGAGTGTCACATAACAAAAAGGGTTCCTGTGGTAGAAATGTAGGGGAACACTGTTGGACTAAACAAAGCTAAATAGGCTACTTTTCCTGTAGGGCTCCTTAGGGCCTTTACTGAGTAGCGATCATCACGAATTTTTGCAAGGGCCCACGATGTTCAGTGTTCCCTTGTTTTGCTTTACCACCAGACTCCCATGCTCTCAGTGGAACTAGTGTTACTAGCTTTGCTCTCTTTTCCTTTTTTGAAAACTGAATTTTTGTCTCCTTTAAAAACAGATATTTGATTCCTTATAATGCCCGGAGTATCTCCCTTTTGGTAAAAACAAGTAAACCAACAAAAACGTTGTGCACCAGTGAGACTGCCAGTAAAAAGGATTTACCAAATGTGTTTGTCCCACTTAGGGATGACTAATGCTGACTCAGCTCAGGCCCTGGGGAAGTCCTGTCTTTCCTGGTAGAATCAAAACCTCTAATCAGATGAAGACCTTCTGTGCTGTCTTGGAAAAGTGGCGTGTGGGTTATCAGTTCCGTTTACAGAGCTAACAAGCCTCAACTGGATTACCCGTTCTAAGGGAACTCTGCCTTGCCCTGTTTTGTTCAGGATGCAGGTGCCAGTGCAGGCCCAACTGCCACAAAATTTGCACGCACCAACCCCATGGCTTCCCGGGGGGCGGGTCTCGGCGCTGGGTGTGATTTGCTATCTTTCAGCAGCACTCAGATGGAATCCACTGTCCTGTGTGATATTTTCATTTACAGACACGCACATCAACCCTCCCCCTGAGGCCTGGAAAACATACACCACACACCCCAAACACATGGAGCTATTTTAGACCTGCCTTCTCTCCTATACCAGGAAGCCCTGATGGGGACCTGAAAGAACAGGTGGGACTGGCTGTGATGGAAGAGCTCGGACAGGTGGACAGTGCCACTTCTGCTAACTGCCATTTCCTAGCCCTGCTGGTTTGGGTCAGCCTCACATGCTCCAGCTGGCAGCCAGTGGGCTCGACACGGGCCACTGGGAGTGACCAGCACTCTCAGGTGCCCTCCTGTGGGGCTATCACCACAGTCCGGGGCCACCTACCTGTGCTCTGGTCGCCGCTGACCAGGAACTTGAGAATGTTGTTCATGGCCCCCATGTAGAAGATGAGCCGCAGCTGGGTGACGCACATGGTGACCAGGCTGAGCAGCAGGATGGGGCTGAACACGCTCTGCATGAACGAGGGGGCCACTGTGGGGAGAAGGCAGCGGGGCTCAGGGCCGGGGCTCACAGCCCACCCACCCACCATCCAGGGGTCGGGCACATGGGGAGGAGGCCCCATTTGCAGACCAAGTCACCCCACGCTGGAGGCAAGGAGGTGGGTCACTTAAGGACGGGGCCCTGGAGCTGCAGCTGGGTCCCCCAGGTGTGTGAAACGAGTTGGGCGAATCCCGTCACCTCCCTGAGCCTCAGTGTGCTCATCTGTAAAACAGGAGTGGGGGGCCACCTCCCCTTTGGGATGAAGTGGGAATTCACTGAGATGATACCCACAGAGCCCTCAGTGAGCACTGGCCCCAGTGAGGGGGGTGCTGGGGCTGTCCCTCCCAGATCTGGATAAGCTGCCCACTCCTGTTGCCAGGCTGCAGGTGCAGATGCCCGGCTGATGTCTCGGGCTGCGCAGTGGGTACCTGCAGCATCAGGCTGGCACTTCACCTCCAGGTCGACGGTGGACAGGCATAGCTTGTGGCCCTCCTGCAGCACCCCTTGCTCCTTGGCGCTCCTCATGGAGCTGCCCACACTGAGGCGGCGCCCTACTGTGGTCACCTGCTTGTAGAACTGCTTCCCTGTGATCTTGTGGTCAAAGCCCAGCCAGCTGAACTTGATCTTCACCCTGGAGGCCACAAGACAGTGTCTGTTGGTGCTGCCTCGGACCCTGGCTGGGGTGAAGGCGGGGGCAGACAGCACATCTACTTACGAGTAGTCCATGTCCTCTGGTCCTGGGAAGGGCTCCAGAGGCCAGTTAAAGAAGCAGTTGAGGAAAACCAGCCCGGAGCAGCCAGCCCAGACCACGAGGATGATGATGAAGGGGACGCCAAAGTCGTAGATGAGCTGTCAGGCACAATGGGGGGGGCAGAGTTGGCAGAGGGAAGCCAGAGCAGGCAGCCCCTGCTCTCCCTGTGCTGAGCTGTGGGAAGAGGCATAGCCCTGTCACCTGGGTGTGTGGTCATCAGATACCCTGTGTGCTAATAATCCCAACTTGCCTTCACTTGCTAGTAATCTGGGCCTGGCATGTCATTAATCCCTTGTGCCTCCACCTTGGGCCAAATGTCACCACCTTGGAGAGGCTTTCCCTGACCACCTCGTTACTGTCACATTGCTGTCTCACTGGCTCAGTGAACAGCCCTGGCTGTGATGACTGTGCTTCTTGATTCATTTACTTTCTAGTATTAGTCTAGCTCCTGGAGGACAGGAACCTACTCATCTTGTCCACTGGTGTTTCTCCGGCACCTTGAAGAGTACACACGGTAGGTGCCAAAAAAATACTCAAGAGATGGACAGACTCTCTTTGCTCCTGTGTGAAATGGGCGTACCACTGGCACGTGTCATGGTGTCGTGGTGGAGGTCAAGTAGGTGCGGTCCTGGCAGTGCTCAGGTCCTGGCAGCCTGCTGAGCATGTTAGCTGTTACTTTCATGACTACCAGCAGCTACACGAGAGTCACCAAAGTACTGGCAGACAGCTGCCCAGCTCCCCAGGGAAGAGACCAGCACGCAGACACCGAGGAGGAGGGGGGACTTGTAGGCACCTCTGCACTCCAGGAGTGTGGGAATCCCTGGAAATCCACAGGACGGCTGGCCCCAGATTCCTACCTCCTGCCCCCTAGATCCCCAGGTGACCAGCCCACATCTGTGACTCCCTCTCCTCTTTGGCAGCACCCTGCCACACACACACCTGAGGAAAGGGGCTTTTGCTTGGTGCTGGTGCGAGAGGAGGGGGAAGCCCCTGCTGAAGCCTTGGTAAGCAACAGGATTTGGGGTAGGAACAGGGGCTCATCACCTGTGAGGTGTTTGCTTCATCCTGACCCTACGTGACTTCCACGAGCTCAGAGTCCTGCCTGGGAGGGAAACAGCTGAACCAACTTGGCCGAGAGCAGCACTTCGGCTAATGAGGAGCAACAGCCCAACAACAACAGGCTGGGGGTGGGGGAGGCTGGAGCCGGACTCAGGGCCAGAGACAACTAGCCCACCCCCTTTCCCTACCCCAGCCCAGAAGCACAAAGACAGCCTGCGGTTAACCCTGTAGTGATATGCTGGAACCTTCTGTCCCCGTGGGCCCAGTGGTTCTCTTTTCCTACTCCTGGGGTGCGCAGGTGCATCCTACCCAGAAGGGAGGGGTGGAGAGGGGCCACCCCTGAGTGCCCATAATTACATCTCTTTTCTCAGAGAGCTGAAGGAACCTGGGGGGAGGCCTCATAAAATAAATGCACTGGAAACCCACTGGTCACAGCTCACCTTGATTCCTGGAAAGGTGACTGCCGAGGAGGCATAGGATCCAATCATCAAGGCAATAAACGTGGACCGAAGGTCGCCGAACATGTTGGGCAGCTGAAAGACAAGAAACAGGAAACCTCAGCTGAGAGGATGCACAGAGGAAAGGTGAAGGAGGCGGGAACAGAGAATGGGGCGTGGTCAGGCACCATTTCTCACCTGCTCGCCTTCCTGTGTAATTCACAGGGGTCATTACTGCTAACTGAAAGTTTTTCCTTCCCGGACTGAGCTTGATGAGGGCAGGGAAGGAGAGTAATGAGGAAATCAGACTCCAAATGAAAAGACATAGTTGTTTGACTTTCCGGCGGGCAGGAATCCCACCTCTCTGCGCCTGGCATAGGCAAGAGGATTTCTCATCTTTGCAGGTTACACTCGAGATGCCAGAGAGCAAAGTTAGGAGCCTCAGGCATCCCTCACCAGGAGAAAGCCTGTTAAAAATAAGAATCTATTTGGAGATAGCCTCATTTTATAAATAAAAATATCAGTGTCCCAGAAGGACCAGATGTCAGCAAAAGCTGCTTTCGGTTTTGAGGTTTCTGGAAGGTGCCAATCAGGATTCTACAATTCCCTCTGGGCAGACAAGGGAGCCAGCCCGGGATTCCTGCTTCTGAATTTCTAAGTGCCAGTAGGGGATTCTCTTCCCACCCGACGTTTTGCCCTGACAATCAGCGCCTGGGGAGGCCAACAGTAAGAAAGGCTCAGGCTCTCTTCCCAGCAAGGCCGCTCTCAGCATCTCACTTCAGCTCACTCTGGGTGCAGAGCAAGAGAGGGCCCAGGTGAACATGACTTTAAGGCTAAACCCTCAGAGATCCCACGGAAATCCAGGCACGGCAAATAACCAGATAAGGGGCAAAGTACATCCTCCCAAACAACCAGCCATAGCTTCTCTTTAACTGTAAGGTTACACCACATGTTGAGAAGTTTTCCCATCCACGCCCCAGTGTCCCTGGCATCGGGCACTGTTCTCTGGATAGCTATGCCAACCTACGTCATTGAATTCAGGCTGCTCATACGGACTTAATCTATGTTCCCTTCCCCATCTGTCTTGAATCATTTTGTTTTTATCAGACATGGCTACCTGCGAGGAAATTCACTGTTGCTGACTGAAGGCGGTTTGAACTTAGCTACATGCCTGTCCCTCATCATTTCTGCCTGTTTTGCCCACAATTAAAAATGAGCAAGGAACGTCATCAATATTGAAACATTCTGCACTTCACAGGACACCACCAAGAAAACGAAAAAAATGCACAGAATGGGAAAATTTTTATGAATCACATACCTGAAAAGGGGCTTGTATCTATAATATATAAAGAACCCCTACAACTCAATAATAAAAAGATAAATAACCCATTTTGTAAATGGGCAAAGGATCTGTGTACACATTTCTCCAAAGATATATGTATGGCCAATAAGCACATGAAAAGATGCTTAACGTCATTAATCACAGGGAAATGCAAATCAAAACCACAATGAGATACCACGTGATACCCAATAGGGTGGGTATAATCAAAAAGTCAGATCATAACAAGTGCTGGTGAGAATGTAGAGGACTTGGAACCCTCATGCACTGCCGGTGGGAATGTAAAACGGAGCAACCACTTTGGAAAACAGTCCGGCAGTTTTCAAACAGTTAAACATAGAATTACCAAATGGCCCAGAAATTCCACTCCTGGGTATATGCCCAAGAGAAAGAAAAACATATGTCCACACAAAAACTTGTACATGAATGTTTATAGCGGCTTTATTCACACTTAGTGGAAATAATCTAAGTGTCCATCAAAGGATGAATGAATAAACAAAATGCGGCATATTTACATAGTGGAATATTATTCAGACATAACAGAGAATGAGGTAGTGACACATGCTGCCTTCGTGGATGAACCCTGAAAGCATTATGCTTAGTGAAATAAGCCAGTCACAAAAGACCACATATTGCATGATTCCATTCATATGAAATGTCTAGAACAGGCAAACCCATACAGATAGAAAGTAGACTAGTGGTTGTCTAGGGCCAGGAGAGAGGGGGCTGGGAGTAAATAGGGAGGGACTGCTAATGGGTACAGGGTTTCTGTTTGGGGTGATGTAACTGATTGTAGTGATGACTGCACAAGTCTGTGAATTCACTAAAAAACATTGAATCGTACGTTGTAAATAAGTGAACTATATGGTATGTGAGTTATATCTCAATAATGCTGTTAAAAAGAACATGAGTAAGAAACTTAAAAGGTTTTGGGATCCCAGGGTTAAAAAGGAACGAGAACAAATCTGTAGTGTATGGCCAACTAGGCCGCCTTATGGTATGAGGCTGGGGGGACCAGCCAGGCTCCCCAAAGAATTCCCAGCACCCAAAAAGCTCTTCTCCCAGCCCCCATGTGGAGTGGTCCCTTTGTCCTTCCAGACTTCTGGGGGGTGGGGGGAGCAGAGGGGGACAAGGGGCACACAGAAATTCCTTCCAGCAGGAGACAAAAGAAATGTGATGTGCTCATGTGTGCCCGGCACACCCAGGTGAGCACTAAAGGTGGCTGATCTTCACATGCCTGCCTTCCAAGTATGCTGCAGTTCAAAGGACTTGCCGCAGTTCCTGAGGTCACATATTTGGGCCACTCCTTGCTGGTTACTCCAGCAAAGCATCCTTGTAGTGGAAGCACCTCTGGGGTCATATTCACTCCAGGGAGGGTCCAAAGATTACTTCTCCTTCTACAGAAGGACGGAACTATTCCTGCCTCAGATGCCACTCCAGCCAGGGCAGGTAAAGAAAGAAAGGGATCCAAGAAGGCTTAGAACCCAACCAGAAGAGCAGATGGAGGCCTAGAGCCTGGCTTCCTAGGTGCAGTCAAGAGAGGTGAGCTCTGTGGTTGGTGGCTGCAGTCATTTTTGGGCACAAAGAGTGTCTCAAACTTATTCACAGGACTAGGGAATGCTACAGAAAAGCAGCTTGCCTTTCCTCCCACCTTCTTCCTGTCAAGTCTGCCTTATCCCTAACTCAGGCTACAGGCCGACAGAACGACAGGGCTTGAGGAGCCCGCAGCCCTCCCTGACCTGGAGTAGTCTCCCCAGCACTCAATCCAGGACCGGGAAGAACAGGAACCCGGGGAAGAGGCTGACTTTCCCTCACTTTCATGCCTGGACAAGGGCAGTGGCTTCCAGCTGCCTCCTTGCTGCCCTGCCTCTCCCCGCCCAAAACATTCTTATCAACATCAAGAAAATTCTTCTCCTCAACATGTTATTTTGGTCAGCAGGGCCATTCCTAGGGGAGAACAGCACCTCAGGGCAAACCGCACTATACCAAATCTTGTATTTTATTTTATTTTTGTTTCGCTTTTTATTTCTTTTCAAAATTTGCCGTTTTTGTTGTTGTTTTGTTTTGGATTTTCTTTTGGTGGCTATCTGGTATGGGCAAATCTTGTATTTTTTTTTTTTTTTTAAAGATGACTGGTAAGGGCCGAGCCCGTGGCGCACTCGGGAGAGTGTGGCGCTGGGAACGCAGCAGCGCTCCCGCCGCAGGTTCGGATCCTATATAGGGATGACTGGTGCGCTCACAGCGCTCACTGGCTGAGCGCGGTGCGGCTGGTCTCAAAAAAAAAAAAAGGATAAAAGGATAAAGATGACTGGTAAGGGGATCTTAACCCTTGACTTGGTGTTGTAAGCACCACAATCTCCCAAGTGAGGAAACTGGCCATCCCTATAAAGGGATCTGAACCCGTGGCCTTGGTGTTATCAGCACCGCACTCTCCCAAGTGAGCCACGGGCCGGACCAAAATGTTGTATTTTGAATTATGATTTTTTTTTCTGTTTAGAAAAGGAATTGGTATGGCCATCATAAAACACTTGGAACAAAATACACAGAAAAGAAAGAATAAAGTAAAAATCACCCTCATGTAGCCATGTTACCATTTCAACATATTTCCCTTTCATCTTTTTCCTACAAATGCCTATAACTTTTTAATAAAACTGGGACCATATAGTACATATTGTTTTATAAACTTTTTCTTTTTTACTTGACATATTTTAAATGTTTTCTAATACAATTCACTATTCTTCAACATAATTTGTGATGACTGCCCAGTATTTCTTTAACTGGATGGTCTATAATTTATGCAATCATTTCTTTAATGTTGGAGCTCAGGTCCTTTTAAATTTTTATCATAAATAATATTTCAATGATCATTCTTAGGATAAACAAATGTGCACACAGCTACTATTTCCTTAAGGTAAATTTCCAAAAGGAGAATCATTAGGCAAAAGGGAATACGCATTTTTGAGGCTTTATGATACTCTGCACCAAACTGCCCTCCAGAAAACTTACACTTGATACCCCCACCAGCAGGGTGGTAGTGTCTAAATCACTGTAGCCACAGCAGCACTTTGTTATCACTGTTTTTAATATTTGCCGCTTCTCCAATGTCCTTGTTTTAAAGTCCATTTCTTTGTGTACATGAGTGAAATAAATCAATGGATGATATTTGCTTCAAAAGAACCTGGTTGGTGGGTGGAGGTGGAAATGAAACGAGACTGGTTCTGAGTTGCTAATTGTTGAAGCTGCACGATGGATACATGGAGTTTAGTATACTATTCTCTCTAATTCTGTGTATTTAAAATTTTCCATGATTCAAAAGAAATTGAGACCCCTCAGGCTTTGAGGGGTGGCCTTGTCCCCTCAGCCCGCAGGTGTCTTAAAATAAAAATAAATAAAAAGAAATAGAAAAAAAAGTACACTTATTTGATTGTTAATGACTTTGAACATTTTTCTACAATTTTAAAAATCAGTCATTTATCTTCCTCAGTTGTCCTTTTCTTCAATATTAACCTTTCTATGTTGATTTTGTAAAGGTTCTTTATATATTAAAGACATTCATGGTTTGTCCACATACTGCAAGTATGTTTTCCTAGTTTGTCTTTCAACTTCTTAGTTCGTGGTGTTTTTTGACCCACAGAAGTATTTAAACAGTCAAAAGTGTGTTTCAGCTTTTAGGGACAACCTAGCATTTGTGTCAGATGTGATCTCTCCAGAAAGAACATTAAGGATGACCTTGATCAATGAAACCCAAAGCATAAAGATCCTGACAAGTCGATGTGTGGTCACCAAAGAATTACAAGTACAGGAGAAGAAAGAGCTTCCCTGTGGACACTAATCACTTTTTAAATGGTAACTATAATCTGTGTCTTATCCTTTAGGCTGCTTCCTTCTCTTCCTCCCAAAGCTGTCACACCTACCAGAGGAGATTTCCCCTACTGGCTGTGCCCAGGAGCAGCTTGATCAGACAATTTTCCTTTTTATTAAGTAATAACACATATAATAACAACTATTTTTAATAGTTACTCTATATATTATCTTTAAAACCCTCAAAGCAACTGTATTATTATCCTTATTTCATGGGTACAAGAGTTAAGGATTAGAAAAGTCAAGGGACTCCCCCAAGCTTGTAAAGGTCAAATTTGTGCATAGCCAACAGGCTATACCACCTCTTGGAAGCCTTGTGTGGCCCTGTCCAGGACACACTTTGGTTTGGGCTCCAAAGCAATTACCCTCACTTCTCTTACACGTTCGTGATTAAGCATCCTGTCTGCCAATCCCCCGCTCCAACACTAAAGTTCTAGATTACTTACATCCCTTCTGATGCTCCTTTTAGACCCATCTGCCCCTGCCCTCACCTACCCTTGGCCTTCCTTGGCTAACCTCCTCATGGCCCAGGGCCACACCGTGGAGTGGCTCTGCATTTGCCTGTGGACTCTCCCTTGTTCCATCTCATGTCTGAGTCTCCTCCCCCACTGGTCTCTCCCTCCTTCTGCCTCCACTCTGCCTCAGCTGCATGCAATGACTACTCAGAAGCTGAGTGACGGCTGAGTGCTGAGCAGAGTGCCTTAGCGCAGGCCTCAAGGGCCCAGTGGAAGGAAGAACCAGCTTTGCTGACAAGTAGGAAGCAGGAGCTGTGTTGCAATGACAGATGCCAGGGAAAACACTCACAGAGGCTGTTTTCTGACTTACAACTGCACTCACAGGTGGGGAGTGCAGGCCCCTCTCCTGGCTCTTGGGTGCTTTCTGCAGCCACCCCCCTGACTCTGCAAGGGTTGGGGCTAGAGTGGGCAAAACCTGCCCTGCTGGCCTGGGCTGCAGCTGCTTGGCTTCCACGTGGTCTCACTCATACAGGGAAGCCCGTGACTCATTCTCTCTCAGCCTCTAAGCTGAGCCACAAACAGGTCCGGCTGTGTGACCTTCCCAAAGAGGAAACAGCAGCTGCAGGCGGCCCCTCCCCTGGCATTCTGGCCACAAAGCACAACTGCTAGACCAGAGTCCCCGGAGGCCAAGGCCCCAGGACAGAGAAGAAGGACTGTCCTCCTGGGAGGACCCTCTCTCTAAGATGTCCACGCGTGCGTGCCTCTCTACTCAGGAGCCCCCGGGGCAGGCCATGGGGTTGTTAGCAGGCAGGGACAAACGGCCACTGTGCAGTGCCCTGGCACTGACCTTCCAAATCCCTGGCCCTCAGGGAGATGCCATGTGCAGCCTGGGTAGGCTTGGAATTCTGGCCCTCAGGCCCCTTCTGGAGGTGAGCCTTGTCCTCAGGTGGCTGCTGTACACACCCAGAGCTCTGCACAACCTGTATAGGCCAGGATCCAGGTACCAGTCTGGACAAGTGTACTCAGCACAGCTGGGCTGTTTCCTAACCCCAAACAACCAGGCCCCTCCAAGCACACGTTACCAAGGAGAAGGTCCTCACGGTCACCTTTCTGCTTCAGTGCTGAAGGGGAGGGACAGGGGGTGCTCCCCTCCCCCGCCTTCCCAACCAGGCCTAGCCCTGCCGGTGCCCCCACTGCACGTTCTGTTCACTCTTGAACGCATCACATGCTGCAGCAAATTCATGAGGCAGAACCTTCTGATGGGCAAATTTTCCCCAAGCCAGTGACAATCAGCTGACTGCTTTGGGTTCCCAAGGCACAGGACAGAAAGAGGGGAACAGAGAGGCAGATGTGACTCCCAGCACTGGGAGTGTCCTGCCCACCTGGTGCCTGCACTCTCCAAGAGCTGGCTGGGAAGCACTGTAGGACCCTCCCCTCCTGGTTATAGGAACGAGGGAGGGGGTGTCTATGGGGGGGCAGGAATGTTAAACTCCATCCCTGCACGGGGGCACTCACTTCCCCGCCCTACTCTCAGGTATCTGAAGAGGGATGTTTATTCTGCTCTCTTCAAACTCACATCCCAACTCCCATGGGATCATTTCTTCCTCAGGTTTTTTTTTTTTTTAATTTAATTAAATTAATTTATTTATTTATATATATTTTTTTTACAAAAGATGACCGGTAAGGGGATCTTAACCCTTGACTTGGTGTTGTCAGCAACACGCTCTCCCAAGTGAGCAAACCGGCCATCCCTATATAGTATCCGAACTCATGGCCTTGGTGTTATCAGCACCGCACTCTCCCAAGTGAGCCATGGGTGGCCCTCTTCCTCAGGTTTTTTTTTTTTTTTCCTTTTTGTCTTTTTTCGTGACCGGCAATGGATCGCAACCCTCAGTATCGCGCCAGTACCGGACCGGGACCAGCAACGGGATCGCAACCCTCGGTGTTGCTCCCGCACCTCGCTCAGCCAGTGAGCGGGAACCGGTCTGTATGTGGGATTCGAACCCTCAGCGGGAGCGCTGCCACGCTTCCCAAGCGGCGCACTGTAGCAGTGCGCCACCGGGCCGGCCCCTTCCTCAGGTTTAAAGTCAGACTTCAGTGACTCAAATGGGAAAAGCCCACAGAGGCATTTTTTATTAAGGAGCTTGGCAACATTTTATAACCCCTTTCCGTGAGGGTTTCAGCTCAGAACTCCCTGTCCCGCCCACACTGACAGGGGTCAGAGTCATGAAGTGGAAAAGACAGGTTCACAATTTTGGCTGCATCTGCTCCCATCTCTAAGCAACCCAGGCTCCGGACTGTAGGGCAGCGACCCAGAGACGCCGCCTCAGCTGCCGGCCAGTATTTGTGCTCCAGCTGATGAAGCGAGTTAAAGTCTTGTACAAACGCAAGGCTTTGAGCAAACAGACCAGAGTGTGCTGTCCAGATGTCCAGGGGGGCGGCTGAGGCTCCACAACACAGAGAGTGGGCTGCACCTGTGGAGGGACCTGCCAGCCTCCCTCCAAGGATGCCACACGCTGGCCAGGCCCTGAGCTGCAGGGACCTGGGAGAGCCAGTACTGGCTGTTGGGCAGCCCACCTGGCATGGGATCCACCCAGGCCCCTCTGAGCCTCCACTCTAAAGGAAAGAATCACCCCTGGGTTCAGAATGCTCAGGCTCTGGAGGGCGGGCTGTCAGCCATCTCCTCCTGGACTGTGAGGAAAAAGCATTTTGCCAACTCCAGCCCCCTCTCCGCCAGCTGAGGTAACAGCTCACAGCCCCTGGTTGTCTTTATTTAGACTGCAGTGCATGCAACACAAAACCCCTTTGGGACTCAGAAAGTCCCCGAATTAAGGTTTCCATGGCAACACATTCCCCCAGACTCCTAGGTTATCACGGAGTTATTATCCATGGCCCCAAAGCGGTTGTAGGAGATTTGATTTAGGAAGTTTCTAAAGGTGACCCTGAAGACTCCTTTGTCCCCAACATTAGAACATGGGTGGGAGACACAAACAGAAAGTACAATTGTGCTGCTAGCTTGGCGTCTCTGGGATCTGATCCCCACAGTTCTGCTTTTTAAAGGCCTGGGTTGGGTCAGAACGAGATTCAGCTCTGCTCAGCAGAAGCCTCAGCCAGCCCAAGAACATTGCCCAACAGCTCCGGCCCTGTCCTTGCTGACCTGCCTCTGATTCCTCTTTCGGGGTCTGTTCTCAAGAGGAGCAGGCGCTGGAGCCCTCATCGGAGGACTCATGGGACAGGGAGTGTCCAAAGAGATCCCTTCAGACTGGGGGCAGGGGGTTGTGGAGGGGGAAAGAGATGGCTTGAAAAGTCTTAGAGAGCTGGCCTGTGTGACTAGATGATGTGGGGCTGAGTAGGTGGTGTCAGCCCCCCTCAGACAGGAAATAGTGATTTGACAGCTTCTTGCAGACTCTAGACCAAAGGTTGGCAAACTTTTTCCATAAAGGGCCGCATAGTAAATATTTCAGGCTTTTCAAGCCATATGGTCTCTGTCAAAACAACTTAACTCTGCTGTTACAGCACACAGAAAATATACATAACCAAATAGGCATGACTATGTTCCAATAAAACTTTGTTTACAAAATAGGCAGTGGTTTGGATTTGGCCTGGGGGCGGTGGTTTGCTGACCCATGCTTGAGCTTTAAGAATGGGGACCTGAGAGGACAAACCACCAGCCTTTCTTAAACAGATCCTTGGTAACCAAACACTTTAAATGATGAACAGACAAGTTCCTTGCCTGGTCACTATCTAGTCTGTGTAGTCTTTTACCTTCCAGGGGGAGAGCAAGGAGCTAACAGAAACGCTCCTGCTGCAGTGGTTTGTAGCCTTCACACACACCTAATGCAGGCTGGTGAAAGCAATGCCCACCCCCCGCCCCCGGAAAGTACGTGCACAGCCCCCCTGAAGCTTATTCATGGACCGTTTAAGATCCCCTGCCCACTCAGAAAGAGAGCCAGTTTCTTTGCATTTGATTTTTTGGGGTTTTTTTGGTGGCTGGCTAGTATGGGGATCCGAACCCTTAACGTTGGTGTTATCAGCACCATGCTCTCCCAAGTGAGAGAGGGCTTAACTGGCCAGCCCCTCTTTGTATTTGAAAGAGGGAAGGACGGAAGGAGGGAAGGAGGGAAGGAAGGAAAGAAGGAAGGAAGGAAGGAAGGAGAAAACTCTGTAGAAAAATAGACAAATGACACAATGAAGCAATTCACAGAAGAGATACAAATGACTAATAAACAGGTGAAAGGATGTTCCGTCTCACTAATAATTAAAGAAATTTAAAAAACCATGTATACCATTTTTCACCAGGTCAGATTGGCTAACGTTTAAAAGATGAACGATACGGTATTGGAGGGGGTGGAGAAAAAGACACTCTCAAACATGCTGCCAGGAGTGTATCAGCATATAACCTTTTTACAAGACCACTTGACAGTATATATTAAATTTTAAAACATGATAATCCTGTGGTCCAGCAATTCTACTTCCAGGAATTTATTTTACAGAAGTACATGTGCAAGGATGTTCACTTCAGCAGCATTCATAAATTGGAAAAATTGGAAACCAACCCAAATGTCCATTAGTAGGAAATTGGTTGAATAAATTATGGTACATACATTACAGAATAACATGCAACTGTTTAATAATGAGGTCGACCTCTAGAGTTTAAAATAATAAGGCAGATCTCTAAGTACTGACAGGAAAAGATGTAAAAGATACATTAATTGAAATAAGCAAGCTGTAACAATTTTTCTTTTTGAGGAATAGCATTGGTATATGCAGATTTAAGAAAAACCCTAAAGAAATATATTCCAAGCTAATGAAGGTAAGCTTACAGAATTTTTCAGTCTACAATTTGTATTTCTGGCTAGTTAGCTCACTTGGGAGAGCAAGGGTTCAGATCCCCATATTAGCCAGCCACCAAAAAAAAAAAGATGATTTTTTAAAAGTAAAAACAGTTTTTCTAATTTATTTTTTAAGCCTACAGAATTTGGTAGTACCAGGTGGTCTCTCATCCAAATATGAGCCACGCCCAGCCCTGCTTAGTTTCCAAGATCAGACCAGAATTGGGCATGTTCAGGTGGTCAGAGGACATTTTTGTTTTATAATCATGAAAAATAAGAAAAGATAAAGTATCCTTATAAGCCTACTAGTCTTTCCTAAAAGTTTCTTGAGCAACAACTGTGGAATTCATTTTAAAGGTTTTCTTAGGGCCGGCCTGTGGCTCACTCGGGAGAGTGCGGTGCTGATAACACCAAGGCCACGGGTTCGGATCCTATATAGGGATGGCCGGTTTGCTCACTGGCTGAGCGTGGTGCTGACAACACCAAGCCAAGGGTTAAGATCCCCTTACTGGTCATCTTTAAAAAAAAAAAAAAAAAAGTTTTCTTAAAGGGCATTCATGGTATCGTGGTTTTTGTCCATTGAAAACAAAGCATCTTTCTGCATTTTGGAGCGTAAACACCTCAAGTTCAAGGACCATCCTGTTTTGTTATCCCTGAAATTCAGACCTGCTGCGGCAGAGACAGCGTGACTAAAACAATGGGGGTGATGCCAGGTTTTTATTTTTCATCTTGATGAAAGAGTTGATGGTTTTCACACTGTCAAAGAACAAACAGAACGATGAATCCTGTTTCACAACTTACACAACTCAGTGGAATTTGTGTACTTTTGACAGCTTGAACATATATCTCACAGTTTTGACATTTGTTTTCCTCTGGGAATTTGAGAGAGGTGGAATGGAACTTTATTTCCTTTACATCTACCTTGTTAAAAAAATAAAAATAAAAATGCCCAAAAGGGTACAAAGTAAATCTCCCTGCACCAGCAGAGGTGAGGCAGCCAGAGCTCCCAGAAGTAAGTTTGTCCCCCATGCCCTGGGGACACCCACTCCCTGAGCATACCCCACACACAACCCTGTGCTGTGCTTCCTCCTCTAACACAGATTTCACTGAATTTCTACTTCTGTGGATCTAGACCCGGACAGCTAATCCTTTCCACGAGGACAAAGATAACAAGGCAAAGTACAGGCAGGGTGAACAGAGACATTGGACCTGGCGCCTCGCTCCCAGCTGCACGGCGGGTCATAGAGATGGCAGCACCTCTCCAAGCCCTTTGAGAGGACCTGAAGTCCCCGGAACTCCCTCTAGCTAAACACGTTCCCCTCTTCAGCATCACTCCTGACTCACTCACAGAGAGGAAAATCAGAACCAGACTGCACTACAAATAGAAATGGAAGATATTCCGTCTTAAACTTTTTCATGGGTAAACTGAGGCAGGCAAGATTTCCCTACTGGACAGAAGTCTCTGAAGAGCCTGTTACTCTTCTTTTCTAATGGCCAGCTCTGAATGGCACCCTTGCCCAGCCAAGCGAGCCTGCAGAGAGCTCCCTTCTTCCCCCTGGGGAAGAATTTTTGTTCCTTCTTTGACTTTCTTTCTTTCAACTGCACCATCCTTAAGCCTCCCCCAGCTCAAAAAGAAGCACATTTTTGTGGTATCCTGGTGCTCCTGGGGAGTGAGTGCTCAGAATCCCGAGGAAACATCTCCCTCCTCAGCAGGGTTCTCTGGGCTTGGCATTTAGAAAACCAAGACAAGAGGCAGCACAGGAGCTCTGCTGAGCTGTTCACTGGGTTCTGACAAAGGTTGGGGCTGGGATGATTCCAAGAGAGGTTTGTTTTTAGGTTGCACTGTTAGCCAGAGCCCAGAGACCATGGTGATGGCTGCCATAAAAAATAAGAGGAAAGGAAGCAGCGGCAGCTTTTTTTCTCCCTGCTCCTTCTTCCCGGGACATGTGGTTAATGAGCTGCTTCCTCAGCGCCCAAGCCAAGGTCAGAAGGCAGGGAATGGGTCACTCAGACAGCCATACCCTGCTGCTTGCAGGACCTCCAGCTGGGAGGCCGTGACTGGCTTCACTGCCTGGCCACTTCACCAGCAGCACCACCACTGCTTGGGACATCCAGCAATATGTAAGGTGAATGAAAGGTAAGGAAATGGAAACCAACAAAAGCTGCTTCACAATCACAAGCAGATTACTGAACTAGAGATCGTCTTTCAAAAATTGATACTTACTGTTAGTGAGGTGAACGTCATGCACATCCCACCAAAGCCATTCAGAGCCAGGGAGATGAAGATGAGCACAGAGAGAGCTGCAGAGAAAGAGACAGCTCGTAAGTGGGGGCCGCAGCTGAGTGTCAGGGAGGCTGGGGCCTGGCCTTGGTCCCCGCACGGAGCAGCCCCCTGCTTAATGGAGGCTGAGAGAATGACAAGCACTGGACACCCAGGGAGCTGGGACAGCCTTTTCCTTACCCTCTTCCTCCTGCCCATTTCATGGAGGTTGGGTTCTTGCAAAAGGTGCATACCCGTCCTCCTTTCTCCATTAACCTTAGCAGCAAGCAAGAGGCCTAAAGAAACTGCTTCACTGAAACTAAAAACATAGGTTCCCGAAAATCAGTAGATGAGCCTGGTAAGATTTTGGTGAAACTCAAGTCCTATTTTAGTGTTTGTTCTAAAAGTCCTTGAAGCAACAGCTCCACCTGAACAGGGTCGGGGACCAGGTGGCTTCTAAGCCATCCTCAAAGTACTGGCCTGGGCCGCCTCGAGAGGATTCAGCTCACGACTTCTGCACGCACAGAGGGCCATGCCCCTGCAGCTGGCCTGGTTCTTAGAACTTCTCTCTCAGGTTGGCATTAACGAGGCCACTGGGCACTGGCCTGGCCTGGCGATGAGATGCGAGTTTCTCTGACTTGTGAGTGGGGCAGCTGCTCTCTTGCCCGGTCACCACCCACTTGAGATAAGTAACGGAGTAAAGGCCTAACCGGTATCCCCTCTAATGGCAGCTGTGAACACCAGGACGGGACAGTGTCCAACAGCCAGTGGGCCTGAGAACACCTCTGGGCGCTCTCTCCCAATTCCTGACAAAGGCTGGGGGAGAAGCATACTCACAGTTTGGGTTACTTGCTCCATATGCAATCAGCAAGCAGGAGACAGCAAAACAGGCACTAAAACCAAGCAGAAATAATGCAATCTTTATTACTATTACTTTATTGATTGTTATTGTTAACATTATCATCATTTGGGGGTATTTACTATTACTATGTGTCAGATGCTTTCAAAACATTTCTGTGCATTATTTCATTTAATTTAACAATTCTAAGGTGAATAATTGGCCCCAATTTATTGATGAGGAAAATACATCTTATATAAAAACAAAAACTAATTTCTCAGGGCAGGCTGGTTGCTCTCTTGGAAGAGTGTGGTGCTTCTAACACCAAGGTCATGGGTTCAGATCCCCATACTGGCCAGCTGCCAAAAACAAACAAACAAAACTGATTTCTCTAAGGTCTCCTGCCTAGTAAGTGACTAAGCTGGAATTCAAGCCCCAAAGCCAGATCTCGTAAATTCCACACTGCACTGCCTCCTCCCACCCCCAGACCAGAGAGGTATAAGGCTCTGAAGCGAGAGAGGGCAGCACTCACTCCTCAGGTTCCGGTGCCCACTCAGCCAGAGAGTGGACAGAACCCACTGGGCATGGGCAGATGAACGGCTGCTCCCGAATCCAAAGAGTGAATGGAATCAATCCCCACCCATTCCCTTCACAGTCACAGGTCTCACTTGTTGCAAAGCACTGCCTTGCAAAGTGACTATTCCCAATGAGAACTGAGTTGGGAGGACCCTGGCCTGAGAGGGCCAGCTGCCTGGTGAACTGACCCTGAGTCTGGCAGACTGGCGCTTTATAGACCAGGAACACATACCCCAGGGGGTGCACAAGATGATCCACGAAGGTGCTGATACATTAGGACTTCCATTTTATAATTTTTTTTCTCATCCATTTTAATTTATATTTTTGATTATGTATCACAAAGCACACAAAACACTAAGAATGGCATATGTGTATAACATTTATAATTCCATGTGCTTATATTGGATGTATATATACAAAATCTTTTTTTCTGGTGGAGGTGTAAGGTCAAATGGACTTTGTTTTTAATCACAAGCAACTCCAGATCCTCCCAGATAGGTCTGGGTTCTGTGCATTTTTTATGCAGTACTGGAGCATTGCAAGGATCATAGTATCTACTGCCTTGGCAGATGCGATAAGGAACCCCACTCTGGGTGGGTATTTAGGGAGCTCCACATTGCACCTGATAGCAGGAACCAGGATTCCCTACAGCCCAGGGGGTCCACCTGCCCACTCCCTCCCCCAAGAAGCCCACACTGACCTGCCCAGCAGCCTGAGCTTCCTCGGGCCGTACTTGTCCATGACAATGCCCAGGGGCAGGGTGATGGCACTGAGCAGGAAGGAGCCCACGGTGAAGGCCAAATTTAGCATCTCATCCTGGGCCTGGCAGCTGAGCCAGCCATTTATCCAGCTCGCCTCCTTGTGCTCCGGCTCTGCTGTGCCCCCCACTGTGCCATTGGTGACATTCTCTGTGTGTGTAGAAGCAGGGAAACCTTACCACAGGGTCATTGCAGGGACTCCCAGAGATCAGCAGGGCTAGTGCACATTCAGAGCCACCTCACTGGGAATGCCAGAGCTGGCTCTGGGCTCCTTGAGAGCTCAGGCTACCCCACGGCAAGTTTGCATGCCCACTTGGCCCAAGCCCCCTGAAGCAATAACGCAGAGGTTTGTAACTTCTGTGGGGATTATGGACCCTTTGGAGAATCCAATAAAGCAATCTGTGCTCCTCCTCCCCAGAAAACGCACACAAAGCCTTGTCCACAATTTCAGGGCCTTCCCGCGTCCCTTGACATACCCATCCCTAGTTGGGATTCACATTCCAGAGTATCCTACATCCTACAACAGTAGACATCAGCCTTGGCTATGGGGCCCCAGGTTTGCTGGAACCTTCTAGCAGCTTTGTCCATGGAAACAGACTGCAGCCAGTATGGGGCAGACCCCAGACCACTTGAGAAGGACAAGCTGCTGGTCTCCCTACATCGCCTTGGCTCTCCCCAGTCAGTGTGGGGAGACTGGGTGGGCCTCCTTGCCCCTGCTGGTGAGTACAGTTGACTTCTCAAAAGTAGAACAGGCCATATGCCACCTGCTCCCCTTGACATTTTTATCGCCACGACCAACACATATGCTGGGTCTTAGAACCCCTTTGGAAAGGGTCTGGGTTTTTTTAATAATCCATAGTCATTCGCTTTCACTTGCTGAGGTGCACTTTTTGTTTTTCTCACTGGGGTCATTGTGCTGCTATCCCCAGTGACAACACCCAGACCCTGCTGGGTGCTGAGCCTCTAAGCCTGCTCTGTTGGCCTCAGCTGTCCCCTAATCTCAGCCCTTAATGGCCCCCTCCAAAGTCCACCCAGCACCAAAACAACATAAAAAGGGAGGAAAGGGCCGGCCCAGTGGCACACTGGAGAGTGCGCCGCTTGAGAGCGCAGCGGCGCTCCTGCCGAGGGTTTGGATCCCATGTGGAGACCGGTTCCCACTCACTGGTTGAGCGCGGTGCGGGTGCAACACCGAGGGTTGCGATCCCGTTGCTGGTCAGTAAAAAAGACAAAAAGGAAAAAAAAAAAAGGGAGGAAAAAGTGCTGTGGCAGCTGAGGGCGGGAGGGTGGAAGACAGGCCAGGAACACAGCTGAGGAATTCTCTCCTCGCCGGGACTGCTAGTTAAGAGATGCTGACTAATCCTGCAGAAACAGGAGCAGACTTTGATTAGATGGGAGGTCACACTGGGAGAGTCCAGGAAATTCTTTTCTTCAGATAACCGCCTGCCTCCCAATTGTAGCCCTCTGGCGCCAGGGCTGGAAAGCTGAGGTCTGCAAAGGCTTGTCCAGGCCTCGCAGGGCTGCCCCAAGGTCACTGAAAAGGATGGTCTTGGGTGAATCAAGCCATGTGCCAAGCCCTGACCAATGAGTCCTGCTGGGGCACACTGACTGAGAGTAGATGCTGGGCCTGGCCTCCAGGTTCCAGTTTTGGTTTCTCCACTTCCTAATTGCATGACTTTGGAGAACTGACTTAATCTCTCCCTGTTTCCTTATCTGTAAAATGGGTGTAATATGATAGTATCTACCTCTTAGAGTTTTGGAGAAGATCAATGAAAAAATCCAGATTTTTTTAGAGCTCACACAGGCATAGAAAGCACTCAGTAAATAACAGCTAAAAGTTGTTGTTGTTATTATTATTATTATTACTATTACCGGAGGCTCAGGATGGCGGGCAGCAGGGCTGGACGCTGTACCTGGGAGCACAGTTCTATAATGGAGTGAGTGGTGGCATGAAACCACTGGGCTGTGAGCCATGAAAGGCAGGGATTGTGTTCTGGTCCCTCTGTGTCCCCAGTACCTCACCTAGGTCCTGGCCCGGGGTAGTCGTTTACTGAGTGAATGAAAACAACAGAACCAGATCACAATGGCCAAAAGGATAAAGAGAGAAAAGGTGATAGTACATACAGGAGCAAGTTGAAGATAGAGGGGATTTAAGGAGATTAGAGACAGAAAGTTAACCACCTGAAGCCACAGGAAAAAATCCTAACAAGCCAGAGACCTGCCCCCACCACTTTGTTTTCCTAAAGAGACCCCAGCACTCCAGCAGCCAGAACACATGGCAAACAAGTCCTTTGAGGGTCCTTAAAGGGTCCTCTGAGCCCATCAGGATCCAGTTCAGAACAGTCACACATTCCACCTCAGCAGCAGGCCTGAAGTGCTTGCGTACTGTGGCGCAGCTTCTGGAAAGGCAGAGCTGCTTCTCAGGTTGGTGCTGGTTTCAGTTGTCAGCTCTGCCAGCAGCAACAGGAACTAGATCTGAAGTGGGGGACGGAGTATCCACACAACAACGGCCATTTCCAGGTCGACGTGCAGATAGGAGCAAACCAGCGCAGATGTGACAGAGTGGACCCCCAGGGCCTGGGATGGCCGGCCTGTGAGACCTGACTGTGGCAATGCAGGGTCTGCAGCCAGTTACTGCACTAGGGGACATGGAATAACTCAAGGTGACAGGCTCTGCTGTTGCAAGCAGGGATCCAGAGGGGAACGAGGGGGGCGAGGCAGCACCACCTGACAGCAGAGGCACCCCCACCCCCACAGTGACCCTAGGGAGGAACCACAGCTGGATCCCCAAATCTGAGACTTTTTCTCATTGAGAAACAGAAGAGAAAATCCCAAAGCACTGTACACAAGGCAGTCTCCTTCATCTGCCAGAAGTGGGGATGGGGGTGGAAACATCTTAAATTGTTTAAAGATCTGGTTGTCCTTGTAACTAGACAGGGGGGCTCCCAAGGAGAGTGGTCAGGGTAGAGGCAAGGGTATCTGTCCTTCCCATCTTTCAACTTGGAACTACTACACACAGGAGCAGGGAACTTACACTTTAGCCACCAGCCTTCTCTCCTTAAACAAACCCCTGCCAGTGGGCCACCTGTCCCTCTGCCCTCCAACCTCCAGGCAGTGATGTCCCTCAACAAATAAACCTGGGATTTGGGGACTAAGTGGCCTCTCTTGTCTGCTCATGGAGCAATTCAATGGTGCCCCTCGCTCCTGGTAGGAACTGAAGCTTTGGTGAGCCCAGAAGCTTTGTTGGCAGTAAACAGCCCAGACTAGTAATCACAGACTCAGCAGATACCCATACACAGTCACACCCAGGCTGCTCCTGTCCTTCTGCTCCCACCTGGGCCATTGTGGGCCCCGAGAGAGGCAAACAGATAAGCACTCAGGAAATGCCAATCCCCTGGGGCCCCTCTGGTCCTAGCCTAGAGCTCACCCTCACCCCAGCCCAACCTGCTCTGCTCCTCACCCGCACCTGTTTATTCAACAGATGCCTCTGCAGTGGGTGGCCAGAGTGGCCCAGCCCAACCCAGCCAGGGAAACTGAACCAAGAAGGCAGGCGAGGGACTAGTGCAGCCAGAGTGTGCTGGGAACAGGAATACGGCTGCTTAGGAGGAGACCCAGGGCCAGGGAAGAGAGAACAATGCCCTGCACTGTTCAGCTCCACTCACAGAAAACTCACAAACAAAATCTGTACAGAGGAAGCAGGGGAGAAAAGAGGGTGCTGTGACCCAACTCGGGCTCTCCTGGGCCTCTCTGATCAAAGAGGGGCCTCCACCTACCCCAGGGAAACAAAAGGAGTGGGGGGCCTCCAGAGCAGCTGGAGGGATGATGTTCCAGGCAGCCCAGGGCTAGGTGGCTGGCGGCCCCTCTAAATTCCTGGGCAGCCCCTTCACTGACTGGCTGCTTTCTGAGCCCTCTCCCCTCCAGGGTATAGGCCCCTGGACGGCCCTGCTGATGGACCTCCTGTCTCTCTCAAATCCTTAGTCTATCCGGCAACAGGAAGCAGCATCTCAGTCAAGCAGGGGAGATGTAGGTGAGAGGTCGGCTCAGACACAGAGCAAACAAGAGGCGGGTCACAGACAGTCAAGGACCGTCCTGGGTAGACCAGGGCCCAGCCTGATCTAGGCCTAGCTGTGGTCACAGCAGCAGCAGCTACCGTTTGTACAGTGCCTGTGTGTGCTGGCCACTGTGTTCAATGCTATTCATTCCCTGTGTCATTTAGCACCCTCCCACCCCCACCCCACATGAAGATACAGGGAGTCTCAGAGCAGGTAAGTGGCTTGCTGAAGGTCTCATAGATGGTACATGGGGAAGCTGGACTTGAACTCAGACCATCACACCCCAAAGCTCCTGCTCTGAACCTTCAGGCTGTGCTGATGCTGTCCTGCCTGCATTAGAGGCATGCTGCATCTCACAGAGAAAATGCTGAGAGAAAGGAGCCGGGAAAAGACTGTCGCACAGTGTCGGGACAACACCAGGTGGCTCTTAATATAACCCGGTGAGAATGGAACTGCCCCAATACCCTCCTGCAACGTCCCTGAAAGAGAGGATCTTCATGGGACACTGAGAAGCCAGGGGAAGCCAACGGAGGTGGAGGAGGGAAATCAGGTCATGAAAAGAGGAGGAAGAAGGCAGGGCGGGTGGGGAAGCTGAGGGCGCTGGCTCTTCACTGTGACACGCACGTCCTGAGGCTGCGGCACCAGCCTTTAGACCCTTTTACCTGTAGCTACAGACTTTATTTTTTTTTCCAAAATAAACAGGGGGGAACAAATTAAAAACAGTTATATTCAAAGCAACAAAAGTGAAAGGCTGGCCTGTGGCTACAGATGGAGCCCATAAGGGGTAGGGCCCTGAAGCAACAGAGGACTCCCCTGTTCACACCTGCACCTCGCCCAGCCAGGTGGGGACCAGGCCTGGCCCTGCTTCCCTGGGGGACGGCAGCCCCTGTGCCCTCCAGCGAGCCAGGGCCAGCTTCCTGCTGCGTGTCAGAGTGAGAGGTATGCTCCCCAGCTCAGGTAGAGTGCCCGCAGTGGTCAAGAGCGCAGGACTGGGGTCTCCCTTCACATCCCTGGCTAGACGGTGACTTCTTCTGGTGGAGGCTGTGAAGACACCCATTTTCTAGCCCCCACCCCACCCAACACGCCGCATATGTGGCAAGCCCTCCACAGTTCACAGGAGTCTCTAACAGGTGAATCAGACCCTTGCCCCTTCTTCTGTCTCCACGGCTTCTTCCTGCCTTGCGAGTAAAAATCCAGTCTCCCTAAGTGGCCTCCCAGGCCCTGCAGGCCCTGTCGCCTTTCCACCTCTCCAGTTGTCTCCCGCTGTGCCAGCCCTTTCTCTCCTCCCCTCCTCAGTGCCCCCTCCTCTCCTGACTCACCGTCCCACCCTCCAGGCTTCTGCCTAAACATCGAAGAGGCCTCCCACCCAACCAGAACCAGATCCCCACTGCTGTTCTCGCTCCATTTGGAATTACACAGGTCTGTGGGTGATGACTTGTTTGCCCTGCACCCCCACACAGCACCTCAGTAAATGTTTACTGAATGTGTAGGTCAGATGAAAGAGGATATTAAACATCCATCCACAGGTAGCCCCCACCCCCCGAGCTGACCCTATCAAAGTGGGCTACAGGACGACAGAGAAAATGAAAGAGGTCAGGTGTGGGTGGTTACAGTGGCCACCCCAGAGGCCAAAAGGACACACAGCCCTGGGAAAACCCCACTCTGCTCAGGCTGGGAACCCAGATGGCCTCCTGTCTACACCAGGGGGACTAGGGAGGGGTCCAGCAGCCAATATCTGGTGTATGTCATTTAAAGCCTGTCCCCAGCCCTTATCCCTGTCCCCTCCCTCGACTGTACAGTGGGCAAGACAAAACAACCTCAGGGGAAACAGAGAAATGGGCTATTTCTTTTTCTTTCTCCCACCTCACCAGGCTGGAAGCCAACACTGTGTCTGTGGCCAGATTCTGGCTGGAGTTCCGAGAACCTTTCAACAGGTTCAGGCAAATTTTCTTTAGAGAACAAACTAAAGCATCAGTCCTAAAAGCAACAAAAAGCTGACAAATTTGCATCTCAATCAGCTGTAGACTGGTCAGCTTTTCACAAGTCTAATTCAATAAATTAAATAAATGGCCTAACTGCTTCTCTGCAATTCAGCCATCTACCAAGTTTGAAAACGTTAGGACTAAGCAGAAACCTTGACCCTAACTCTGCCAGGCACTCCCAGTCAGGTGAAGCACAGGGATTTCTGGCCCTGAAAGACAACAGGTTATATGCACTCCAAGAAGCAAGGAGCAGGGAGGCCAGAGAGATAAGCTGTGCAGAATCAGCAGGCATTCCCCTCCAGGGTGCTGGGTCAGGGGCTTTGTCAGACAATCAGAAAAACCAAAATCAGAGGCAGGAACAAAGGCACAGGATAAAAAGTTGATGTTCCACCTGCAATCCTGACTCTCTTCACCTTCACTTTGGTTTACCGGAGTAAACCTCAGGCTGGCCGGTTAGCTCAGCTGGTTAGAGCACAGCCTTATAACACCAAGGTCACAGGTTCAGATCCCCATACTGGTGAGCTGCCAAAAAACAAAACAAAACAAAACAAAAAAAACAAACCCAAATGGAGGCTGGCTCCTTAGCTCAGTTGGTAGAGTGTGGTGCTGATAACCCCAAGGTCAATGGTTCGAATCCTCACACTGGCCAGCCGCCAACAAAAAAAGGAGTGACCTGTCAAGCCTCTCAATGGCTGACACCAACTCAGCACCATGTTGGCACTATTGCTGGGACTCCTCCCACTTAAATGAAGGAAGAAGCCAAGGTTGAGACAGGAATGAAGTGACCAGTCCCAGTGCTGCCAATGCCTAAAATAAATTAAATCAGAGGACAATCCGGGGGGGAAAAACCTAGAATCTGACCTTCCCAACACTGCAGTTCACAGCGTGAACATGCACATGCACACACACACGCATGCACACACTGTAGGTCTTCAACAAATTCATAGAAGGATTTGTATTATCTTTTAATTCAATTTTCCACAAACTTTTTGAATATATATTATTCAAATATATATATTATATATTTATATTTATATTATTTATATTGTAATATTCATAATATTATATATATGTATATATAAACACCACAACAGTCCTCTGGTCCAGATGAAACACTAAAAGCTTTGTCTGGGATGTTTATGTTTTTTGTTTTTTAAGTCCTCTGTGCAGCCTGAAAGAGCCCAGGACAGAGAGGAGAAGAGGAAGAGCCAAACACTCCAACCTGTGCCTTCCAGAAGAGTCATTAATCTTCTAGCATCTATTGGGCAAAGCAGAAAGCTTGTTCAGGGAACAAGGTCTGACACTCCCATCTCCCAAGATTTCTTGCTGATGTGGGGAGAGCCCTGCCAAGAACCCTCAGGCTATTAGGAAGTATTTTTCAGTGGCTAAAGGCTAAAGGTTGATTATAAATGACATACTTTCTACACTCTCCCAGGTGGCCTCCGCATTGCCTTGCTTTCTCCTGCCCTTAACCTCTCCAGCTAAGCCTCCCTAGAGACTGGGACACTCAGGAATCTCCTGGGCAGTTCAGAGAAGGGGAACAGGGAGGATTCTACATGGGAGTGACAGGCAGCATGACCTGGTGCAAAGCTTTCTTTTCCTGCAAAGTAAGAACTCTAGAAAGAGAAGGCATGCTGGTGGTGATTCAGGGAGGCAGATCTGGGCTATTTCCATCTAAGGGGACTCAATCCCTGGAGAGATTACATGAGTTTGACCATTGTGTAGCCACTGCTGGGGGTAGGGCGAGGGCAGAGGGAAACATTTTCTAACAAGGTTTTCTAAGAAGGAGATAGTAGGGTAGAGGCTGGGAGCTGCTTTGGCCCTACTGTGGGGCTGAACCTATTGACCTGCAGCAATTAGGACCTTCGAATGGGGTGTGAAGGGAGGGGTGGGGGCAGATTTTATGTCCACGAGTATCCTCAGCCTGCCTTCAGCAACACCAATGGTGTAGCAAAGAGAAGGGACAAACCTAGCATCATATCCATAAATGCCCACCTTTCCCTCTTCTTCCTCCCCATGGCGTTGGAAGGCCACTGGGACAAAATGTCCCTTGGAGAATCATAAGACAGCAAAAATAGACAAGAAATTGTATCCGGCAAGCCTCTAGGAGACTCCATAATGGTGTGACTGAATAACATCTCGATTGGAGATGATACTTCCTTGGGGTGGAGGCGAAGTCACTTCCTCTCTTGCTGCACCCCAGCCCCTGAGTCAGGAGTTCCTCTTTCTTACAATCTGAGAAGCAACATGTTTACTGCAAGCTATGCTCCAGGCACTGGCAGGCCAGGAGTCCCGCAATGTCCCTAAGTGGTGGAAAGAACACCCCGGACGGACGTAGGGGTGTTCCCATCTATGTGGCCTTGGGCTAGACAGAAGATCATTCTGAGCCTCAGTATCTTCATCCACAAAACAGGGACAATGGTGAGTGCCCAGCAGAGCAGGGTGAAGATCAAACGGGCCTTTTGATACTTGGGAGAAGCTGTGCAGTGAGGTGGCATTACTGGCTAGGTCCTCATCGCCATCCGCCCTCTCCCAAAGCCCCAATTCCAGGAACCACCCCCAGCCCGAGGCGCCCACCTCACCTGGCTCGGTACACAGGTAGGAGTAAAAGCCCTCAGACTTGAGCATGATGAGCAGCGAGCCCCAGCCCAGGAGGACTGCCGAGAAGAGGAGGTTTTCCAACACGGCCGTGCAGGCCATCCACCAGCGGCGCCGATGGGCAGTGGCCAGGGTGGGCGCCATGGTGCGGCGCGGCGGCCCGGCTCCGGCTCTGCGGCCACCTGCGCACAGACCTCGGCGTCAGCGCCCAGCCGCCCCCGGCCGCTGCCGCAGAGCACGGAGCTTGTCACCCCTCCGTGGCCCCGGGTGTAGGTGCGCGCAGCGAAGGAAGCAAGCCCCAGCCCTGCCCAGGACCTGGGCCACCCACCAACCCGCGGCTGGCTCGTACCGCTGCCCTTGGCTACGCGTGAGCCGCCCTGGTCAGGCAGGGAGACTTCTTCCTCAGCTCACTCCGAGGTAAACTGAGGCATGGAAGCAGGAAGGGACCAACGCATGCTCAGGGACGTAGAACTACTCCTGGTCCCCGGCAAGACTGACATTTCTTGGGGGCCGGAAAAGGAGGCAGCTTGAGGCCCCGCCACCTGGGCAGGGGCATACCTGAGGGCTGCCAATCCCAGGGACCCTGACAGGAGACCGTCCGCCCGCCCTCAAGACCCTTCTCCAGAGCGGGCTCTTTCAACCACAAGATCAGCGCACCCAGCTCCGGAACGGCCCGCCCAAGGCCCGCTCATTGGCCTGTCGGCACAGGAACTACCGCGCCATTGGCCACTGTTTAGGTCGCTAGGCGCTACGGCCACGCGAACCCCGCATGGGAGAGGCGAAGCCGGTTCAAACCGGCGGCGCGAGCCAGCCGCGCGACCCCCATCCCAGGCCGTTTCCTCGGCAATCAGCCCGTTTCCATGGAAGCGGACCCCCGTCCCTCCATCCCCCAGCTCCCTTCTCGATTCGTCATCTCTTCCCTGGTGACTCCTTATCCAGACTCTCTTCTCATAATTCACACTCCTTTTCCCTACGTCCCTTCTTGTGCAGCATCTGCCCCGCGCACCCTCGCCCCGGCCCGGATCCCCGTGGTCCAGCTCACCCTGCTCCCACTGGTGTGTATCGGGCCCGCCCGGCGCCTTTTCTGCCCCCTTTTATTCCAGCCCTTTTTATTCCGACCCCAAGATGAAAACACTGCCGCCCGCTGATTGGCTGAGTGGGGCTGGAAACAGGCGTTGACCAATCAGCAGCCACCCACCCTCCCCGCGCCGAGCAGAAGCCGGTTCCGGCCGGACTTCGAGACAAACAAGAGAGATGGGGGGGTCGGGGCAGCTGCGGACCGCGCCTCGGCTCTGCCGCCTTAAACTGGAGTCACCACCCGGCCGGGAACCCCCAGGGGCATTGCCCCATCGCCTCTGAAGAGCCCCACCCCAGAGCCCTGACTTTGGGCTGGGTCCCCGGCTGGGTCCCCAGATGCAAGCCGGTCGACCCTCGGACACTTAGCTCGGCTCCGCACCCCGCTCTCCTCCGGCCCGTTACGTAGACCCCAATTTTCCCTCCGCCCCGGCCGCCATGCCCGATGCTCTGATTGCGCACGGGTCGTTCCACTCTCGAAGCCCCGCTGCCTCTTCCCCACGCAGCGCCGCCGTTCCTGCTGCCTCGGGCTTTGTGTTCTGGTTCCCGGCTCTCCTGCCCCCGGTAACTCCCATCCAGGCGCTGCCTGCCAGTCTCGGATCCCCGGCCCCCTGTCCAGGAGCGGTGTGCCTCTTCCCTGCTCTCTTGGTGCTCCGACCCCTTCCCCTCTCCTAGGTGCCATCTGCCCGGTCTCTGGAAGGTGTCCCTTAGGGATCTGCGGGCGAGAATTGGGGGCTTGACTGTCCCGTCCTAGGATGGTGTCTCTTACAGTCCCCCATTCAGACTCTGATCCACCCACCCCCGTTCCCGCTCTCCTCGGTCCCCGTGGGGACTCCCCACCCAGACGGGTCAACTTGGTGCTCCCTGCCCGGATTGGCCACCCACTACCTTTGCACCACACCCACCTCTTCTACCCTGTTCTCGGACGCCTCTTGCAGGTAAGGCCCCTCTCTACAGGTGTCGAGGCAACGCTAAGCTACGAGCACAAGTCCGGCCTTTGGGAGAGCGAGAGGGGTCAAGAGGGCTCGGGCTCCCAGTCTGATCCGAGCTAAACCTGCCCCAAGGAACTGCCAGGGCGGGAGGATGGAGCCCCGGCTCTGAAGGCTCAGCTGCCCCACTGCGTCTCCCGGATCCGAGGCACGAGCCCTACCTGGGAAGACCCTTGGTCTCCCCCAGATTCGTCTTGGCACACTCCGGGGGCTGGCTTAGCACCTCAGGGCTGTGGAAGCCCCCGCAGCCTCCTGCTCCACGTCCCCCAGTCCACGTGCGCCCCCTACCGCCGTTAAGCCGCGGCTGGCCACCCTGCAAGGGCAACCTCTCCCACACAGTACCTGGTGCTTGGGGGGTCCCGGCTATTCGGTTACCCACCCTGCAGAATCTCATGCACTCACAAGGTTTTGACTGCCACCTGACACATCTCCAGTCCTTTCCCCCTCCCCCTTGAGCCACCTGCCTGAGGGGCGTCTCCAAACCTCGGACATATCTCTTAAAATAGTTCCTTCTGGGCCGGCCGGTGGCTCACTTGGGAGAGCGGTGCTGACAACAGCAAGTCGAGGGTTAAGATCCCTTTACCGGTCATCTGTTATAAAATAATAATAATAATTCCTTCTTCCCCCAAACTGTGCTCCCCATTCTCTCTCAGATAATAGCATCACTACTGAGGTTAGATACTGAACCTTCCTCTCAACAAATATTGATTAGGCACCTGCCATGATTCTCCCTCTCCACTCCACCGCCCAAACACCAGTACAGACATATCTTCTAAATATTTATGTCATCTGTCCATCTGTGTCCTGCAACTGCAGTTCATCCATCCCTGATCCTATCACATTGAGCTATAGGAAAGGTAAATCTGACCTTGGTCATCTGACCTCTGTTAAAATCCTTCAGAAACTCTTTGGCATTTGTCCTGCAGCATAACGTTCAAGTTCCCCAGCGTGACCCACCACAGGTTCCTCCGCCCAGCTTCTTCCTCCCTCTAGTGGCTGTTTGGCCTGCCTGGTCCTAGATGCTAGTCCGTGACTAGGTCCTAGTCACGTGGAATTATTTATGGCCTGCACCTGCTGTTCTCTCACCTCTGGCCCTCAACATAGTCCCTTCTGGGACAGAACCTCTGGGAAGCACTCCCGTTAATACCCTTCACTACCTTTGTCCATTGATTGCATCGTTTTATAATTATCTATTCATCTGTTTGTCTCTCCCTTTTCTCATTGACTATAAACTCTTTGGAAGCAGGAACAGGATCTTATTCGACTTTGTATAACCAGCCCTTACTACAGAAGTAAGCACAAAGCAGATGCACAAGGTGAGTTTGTGGAATGAAAACATGAACAGATGAAAAGGGGTGGGAGGTCCCAGGTTCTAGGACAAAAGATTCGAAGTTGAGAGAATGATGGTAATGCCAATAATAATTACCCTTTATTGAGAGCTACAGATTTACTAGGTGCTTTACCTCCATTGTATCATTTAATCCCCACAATAACCCTGGGCAATGGTCATTATCTCCTTTTTTCAGATTAAAAAACTGATGCTTTAGGTAACTTTTCCAAAGTCACAAAGCAAGATGTCAGAGCTAGGATTTGAACCCATTTCTACTTGAATGAAATTCTATTTTAATTTTTTTCCCAGTCTCTTTGTCATGAGTGTGAAAGCCCCAACACCAGCTCAGTTGGCAAATCATAAAGAAAGAAAATTACTAAAATACTAGAAGAAAATGTAGAAGATTATTTCACTGATTTTAGGGTAGAGAAGACCTTTCTACTAAAGACAAGATGAAACCCAGAAGTCATTAAGAGAAAGACTGTCTAAATTAAAAATTTAAACTTCTAAAGAGAAAAAGAAAAGAAAAAAGCTATAAGAAGCATTAAAAGACCAGTCACAAACTGGGCAAAGAATTAACATCCGTGATATATAAAAGGCACTTATAAGTCAATCAGAAAAAGATGAACAGCTCAGTGGAAAATAGGGGAAGAGTATAACCAGATAATCTACAGGAAAATATACAAATAGCTATTAAAAATATAAAAAGAAAAAAAAAGATGTAAAAAGAAGCTCAACCTTAGAATAATCATAGAAATAAAAGACAAAAAAAATCATAGAAATTCAAATTGTAACGGGATATAAGTTTTGAGGGTTAAAAAACAAAAACAAAAAAATTATTTGTACAAATAATAAGGATTTTAACTTCTTAAGAAGCTTTAACATGTATTACTTTATTTTTATTGTGCTAAAATAAGGAGATGCCATTTTTAACCTATCAGATTGGGTGTGAAGAAATGGATACTCCCATGTTTTGTGAGAATATAAACCCATATAACTTTTTTGGAGGACAATTTGGAGAAAGTACAGAAATGTCTAATGTTCTCACCCTATAACTCAACAATTCTACTTCTAGGAATCTAGAAGTTACTTTCACATGATGGAAGCCCATATAGTCATTTTTTATAAAAAGAGGTAGCTTTATATTTACTGACATCAAAAGATATCTAGGATATACTGTTAAGTAGAAAAGAAAGTTGTGGAACAGTGTGCTTATTATACTCTTTTGTTTCTGCTTAAAATATTTGTTTATGGTCAAGGGTTTGGATTTCCCATACAAAAAAATAAAAAAGAAAATAAAATATTTGTTTATATGTGCACAGAAAAACATCTGAAAGGAAGCACCTCAACTGTTAATGAGATCTCTGAGCACTGGGACAGAAGGGTTAACCCCCCTTTCTTTTCTGACTAGGTATTACATTATGCAAGCAAAGAATTCAAATAAGACCAGAAGGCATTCAGTAAAAAGTCTTGCCTCTCCCTCCTCCCCAAGACTACCTCTGGGGAGATGAAAAATCTCAGTTTTACTTTGTACATGTCTGTAATGTTAGTGCTTTATATCTTTTAAAAAAAACGTTGCTTTTTATAATTTTTTTTTCAAAAGTCAATCTAGTGAGACAAGTAAAAAAAAAAAGAATGTATTTACTGTAGAAAATTTGCAAATTATACAAAAATTTAAGAAGAAAATAAAGGGCCGGTTTGTGGTTCACTTGGGAGAGTGTGGTGCTGATAACACCAAGTCAAGGGTTAAGATCCCCTTACCAGTCATCTTTTAAAAAAAAAAAAGAAGAAAATAAATATCAACCACAATCTCATCTCCCAGGAAAAACTACTATTTGATGCCTTTCCTTCGAATCTTTTTTTATGCGCATACATTTTTTTTTTTTTTTTTTTTTTTTTTTTTTTTTTTTTTTTT
>NW_007726312.1:703314-711598 GCF_000696425.1 Galeopterus variegatus | reverse complement strand
CGGCCGGGGCCCCGGGCGGGGGCGCGGGGGCGGGCCCGCAGGCCTGGGCGTTGCCCCCGCGCCTCACTCAGCCAGTGAGCGGGAGCCGGTCCATATGTGGGATCCGAACCCTCGGACGGGAGCGCCGCCGCGCTTCCCAAGCGGCGCACTATCCAGTGCGCCACCGGGCCGGCCCTTGCGCATACATTTTTTAAAACTTGTAAAACAATCACAAAATACATACAAAAAGGGAGAATTCTAAACATGTATCCTGTGGCAAAAAGAACTAAAGTTTAGGGATGGCCTGTTAGCTCTCTTGGTTAGAGCGCAGTGTTGGTAACACCAAGGTCAAGGGTTCAAGTCCTCATATTGGCCATGTGCCAAAAAAACACACTAAAGTTTAGAAAATGAAAATAATGGAACTGTATTGTATCTGTATTGTATACCCTAATCTGTAACTTACTTTTTACACACTTAACAGCATAACATGAACATTCTCCCATATTAAATATTCTCGCACAACATGAATTTTAGCAGTTGTGTGGTAACCTATCACAAGAAATATTTGCTTAACCAATTTTTTATCATCAAACCTTTAGGTTGTTTCCCATTTCAGACAAATGTTTTGCAAATAAAGGAAAGAATAGCCCTTTGGGGCGAACACAGTCCAGGAGAACAGAGAAAAACCTGCAGCCATCTCTTCCCCCTCACTGACCCCATCCTGTGAGGTCTACGCCCAGGCTTTCCAGACCAATTCTTGGAGCACTGCCAGGTCCCAGAGCCAACTGGCCTCTAACCCTTGCCTTTTCCCTATGGAAGGGCAGAGGCTCTGCTATGTCTGTCCTGGATCTGGGATCATTTTCCACCACAAAGCACAATCTGGTCCATGGGCAGTTCTGGCACCCCCTGCCCAGTCCCATCCATAATTTTCCCACTTGCCAAGTTCAAGGTCCTTGGGGCTCTGATGGCACAGAGATAGGTATAACATTCTCATACTGGGGCTCCTCCTGCTCTTCCTCTTCAGCCTGCTTCTGGGGATTTTCTTCCGTGGGGCCACCTTTGGAGACCAGTTCCCGGGCTGTCCCTGAGCTCTCAATGCCATCCCCCAGGCCCCTGGCCCCTTCATCTGGCCTGACTCCTGTAGATGCCATGGCCCCAGTGAGCTCGGCATTCGTGGCTGATCCAGGGCTCTGGCTGGCAGAGCCAGAGGCCAGCCCAGGGCTGCCCTTGTTCCGACTCAGGGCCCGGCGTGGAGGCTTAGGGATGGCACTCTTGAACTTGGGCTCTGCCTGGCCTTTCTGGAAGCTACCAAAATGGCGGAGGACAGACCGGACAGGGCCCTCAGATCCTCGGGGCGTCCCTGCCAGCATGTAGATCGTGGTTACAGCGCCTGAGCTGTCCTGGACTTTACCTTCAATGTCTTCCACACGCTCAGCCACCGTCCGACCACCAAGCAGGAGCCGATGGCGGCCAGTGGTTGAGTCCCTGGGGCTGGCGGCAGCAGGAGGGGCCTCGTCCGTTTCTGCTTGCTCCTGACCTGTGGACTCCTCAGCCTCTTGGCCCTCAGGACCTGGCTGGGCCCCTCGAGAGAGCCTCTTGGGCTTTCGGAGAGGGCTGGAGAGCTCCCCAGAGCTTTGGCGACTCTGCGGAGCAAACTTGGTGCCTTCAGCAAAGGAGACTGACGGCCGTTTAGCCCGGGCTAGGCTGGATGTGCGTGGGATGGCGAATGGCGTGGAGGCTTCCTCAGGGGGAGGGAAGGAGCCTCCAGCCAGGCTGGCCTCTGACGACTCTGCTTGGGCCATGGGAACCATCCCTGGCAGAGGAGACAGAAGAGTGTGGCTGGAGCTGGGCTGAACACCCCAGTTCATCCTACCTACAGCTCAGCATCTTCTGAGGAACCTCAAAACTTGGGCATGGAAGAGGGTCAGGATGCCAAGCGAGGCAGGGAAGGAGCAATTCAGGTGGACACCACTGCTTCTACACTCTTCTCACCACCTCTCCCTTCTTTGACCTACTGCCGCACTCTAACCAAGCTTAAACTCTTCCAATGCCACACAGCCATGTCCCTCTTAGCTCTGGGATTTTGTGTACGCTGTTCTCTCTTCCTGAAACATTCCCACTTCTCTCTGACTCTAACTTGGCTAAGTCCTACTGACTCTGCTGGACTCAACTCCAGTATCACTAACACAGACATCTTCCATGATCCCAAGCACCCCTGACATGGATAGATTATGGGCCCTTCCTGTACATCCCCTTCAAAACATATATCACTCTGTCTGATGACTTGCCTGGCGACTGCCTCCCAGACTAAGCTTGGTGAGAACAGGAATCTGTCTTATTCTTTACTGAGTCCCAGAGCCAGGAATAGTGGCTGGCACAGAATAGGCACTTGATCGACATTTGTGGAAGGAGTAAAGAAGAGGTTGTGGTGGGCCTGGCTGTTCAGGGACTGAGTGAGCTGTTGGGGGGCTACCTTCTCGGGGTGGCACACAGTAGGCAGGACTGTCCTCTTCCTCTCCAGACTCGGCATCAGAAGAGAAGGAGTCGTCAGAGGCCCAGCCGGCCGAGGGTGGCTCAATGAAGCTGTGGTTGAAGGGGATCTCCGGGTCGTGGTGCGAGACTGTAGGGCCTCCAGGTCATGCACAGAGCCTGATAGGAAGCCTTGTCCCATCCCAGCCCCCAACCCCAGTGCCTACTTACCTGTCACCCAGGGTAGCTTGTGGCTGCTGAGGGAACCACAGGGCAGTGCAGAGCCCAAGCTGGTCAGTGTCCCCCAGACCTGCAGCTTCATCCTGGACACGGCAGCTCCATTTCTTACTGGCCTGAAGGGGTAGGATAGGGAGGGTGGTCAGTGCACAAGACCTAAGGTGACCTGTGTCACCTTGGCAGGGTGTGGCATCGTGACTACATCTACTTCAATGTCTATCGAGGGGCTGGCCATTGGCTCACTTAGGAGCGTGGTGCTGATAACACCAAGGCCACAGGTTCGGATCCCTATATAGGGATGGCCGGTTAGCTCACTTGGGAGAGTGTGGTGCTGACACCACCAAGTCAAAGGTTAAGATCCCCTTGCCAGTCATTAAAAAAAAAAAAAAAAATGTCAACTACAGAATAAAATCCAAACTATTGAGCCCAAGATTCAGGCCTGCCACAGAAGGCAGTGTGGCTCTACAGTCAGATAGGCCTGGGTAACAATTCTGGCTCAGATTTCACCTCCCTGAGCCTCAGTTTCTTCATCTGTAAAGTGGGGACAACAATCCTATCAAAGCTTTTTGCAAGATCCAGCATAGTGCTGGCACCTGGTGGGGGCTCCCCAAAATGCAGCTCTTTGTTATTATCATCCTAGCTGAGCCCAGCACACCTATCTCAAAAGGCACCCTGTCCAGGAAAACTGCCCTGGTCCCCACTCTCTTCCACCCCTAAGCTGGAAGTGACTGTTTCACTTGTCACCATTCCTCTGACAGCCTTTGTACATGTACTTGTGCTCCTGTGAGGGGCTTCTCTGCATCCCCAGGCTCCGTGCCCTGCAGCAGGGGCAACTGGATCTGCTCGTCCATGACTGCCCCACAGCACAGAGGAAGACATGCTCAAGGATTAGAGCGTGAACTACTAAGAGCACTGGACAGAGTCCAGAAAACTGGGCAGGGGCTTTGTGCGTGCCAGTGACAAACTGAGCCACATTGGGCCTCAGTGTCCACTTCAAATCCAGGGTGATAATACTCCTGCTTCCACATTCCCTGTTCCATACCTCCATGCTGTTGTGAGTCTCAAAGGTGCCAAGGGATGTGAAGAGGTTTTGTAAAGGAGCAAAGCTCTGTGTGAACAATGTTTGTCTGCAGCCAGGGTTCCCACTAACCCACTCCTTCCTCCCCTCTCCATCTCTCAGAAAGCCACATTCTCTGCTAAACTGCTGCACAGACTTTTATGTCACTCTCCTTTCTGGGGTGTTTGAGGCCTGGTCTCTTCCCCTCCCTGCCCAGAGCAGATCTGCTTCTTCTGTGTGCACTGCCCTCCTCCTCTGGTCCCTGTTAGTAAGCTCTCAGCCTCCTGCTGCAGGTTTGAGTTTCCACAGCCTGGAGCCCAGGGCACCCTAGTCATGCTCATGCAACTTGGCAACTTCCCCATCAGAGCTTCAGAGGAAGGCAGGTGGCTGACCTGGTACCTCCAGGCCTGGCCACTGCTAACTACCTCCATTACCTCTAACCTACGTGTGTGACAAGGCCAGCCCTTCCCCAGCTCTGAAAGGAAACCAGATGCCACCTTGCTCCCACTCCATGGCCTGAGCTGTGGGGTGGGAAAGGGACAGGCCAGTGTTCACCTGTCCTTGGGATCCACCCGGGCAGCCCAGCAGCAGCAGGCACAGCAGGCGATGCCCAGGAGCAGCAGCAGCAGAGGCACGAGGATGCCCGCGATGAGGGCAGCATCCTGCCCATGAGGGCCTGGGAGGGGCAGGAGAAGGTCAGATATTAGGGGCCTTCCTAGCTCCCATGCATCATGTCCCATCTTCAGCTCTGAGTTGCCTCCTCCCCAGAGTATGTACCTGTGGTCCCCTCCTCTAGGCAGCCTCTCTGCTGGTCTGCTCCCTCCTGGTGGTAAAGGACCCATTTCACAAGCTCTTGTCCCTGACTCTCATGCCATACCAGTGTCCGGCCCTGCCGGCTCATTTCTTGGCTCTAGCCTGCTTTCTCAGTGGGCAGGATCTCTGTCACCTCTTCAGGAGCCCCCAAAGCATCCACACAGGTTTCAGGCATAGAGGATGTCTCTGAAGGGGCCCAGCCTCCCCAGCAAGTGACAGGCCCCTGGAGTCCATGTAAAAGGCCAAACTTTCCCTGGTTACCATTCTCTCCACCTTACCCAGCTGGCAGGCCCCAGACAGAGGGTGGCAGGGTCCCTCTGGGCATTCGCAGGGAACTGAGCAGTTGTTTCCATGGAAGCCAGATGGGCAGGAAGTGTTGCAGCTATGGGGTAACAAGGAGAGGCAGGCTAAAGGCTAGGTGAAAGGGGATGGAGGTGGGCAGGGGAGAGGAGAAGGTAGATTTCTGGGCACTGTCCCCACCCCCTGCTGTCAGCCTTCCCTGGATGATGCCCAAGCAGACCCCTCCAACCTCTGAGGCACATTCTAAGTACCCTGGCAGTATTTGGGAGCATCCCTCAGCCCCTAAGCCCATCTTCTGAGGAGACCACCAATAAAAATAGCTACCCAGCTGTTCCCTGCCCAGTGTGCAAACCCTTGGGGCAGGGTCTATCTCTGACCATCCTCATCCCCCTGCCCACCCAGCACAGATGTGAAATAAGCAAGATGCCAATGGCATCCAAGGAGATGCCCTCAGCATCTGGAGGTCTGAGCCAGGCCCAGCCCTGCCCCTAACTGCCTGGGCCTCAGTCCTCTCCTCTGTAAAATGAGATCTCTTCCATTTGACACGACATGTTGTCCTGTGTGTTTAGGAAGAAAACCTAAATGGAGACACTGATTGTTTTGCCACATGAAGACCTTAGAGAAAGGATAATGGGGTTTGGAGCCCTGCCTCTAAATAAACTCCCCATCTAGTTAGGGAGCTGGTCCTTTTAGATAAAGCATCATCTGACTTTGCTTTGGAAGATGCAGACCCCACAGCAGGAGCAGTGACTCCTCAGTTATGGGGATGCTGTATCTGGGAGGCACAGAGGCTCAGGAAGGGAAGTTTAGGAAACAGGTTGCACAGAGGCCTGACCTAGGCCCTGGTACTCTCCTGCTCCCAGCACCCTAGTCCTCACCTGGGCCCCCAGTAGCCGGCGTTGCAGATACATTCACCTGTCACAGCATCGCAGGCCCCCTGAACACAGGTGGGGCAGGTAGAGCCACAGCCCTCCCCAAAGGTGCCAGTCGGGCAGGGGTCTTCACACCTGGGGTGAGACAAGACTCAAGGAATGGGAGGGCAGGGCAGGCCTGGCCCCTGCAGTGGGGGCCCTATCCATCTTCCCCATGCTCCTGGACTCGTTGACTCAACTGGCTACTCCTCAGCTGTGAAGCTCAGGTGCAAACATGGCCTTGCACTGGGGGCCAACCCAGTAGACGACAGACTACAGATCCCTAGTGAGGGAAGAGGACAGGAGCCTAGTGGTGGGGGAGCTGGAAGAGAATCCTGCCCAGGGCCCCCAGCACCCATCTCTCTCTCTTTCAGTCTTCACCAGGAGGCAGGCCCTAGAGGGCTGTGTGAATGTGTGTTTTGGGGTAGGGCAACTCTCCCAGAGGGAGCAGCTGGGGTGAGGATTCTGAGGGAAGGTGTATCCCATCCTAGCAGGGTGGTCCCCTCACCTGGGCCCCAGCCAGCCAGGGTCACAGTGCTGACAGTGCCCAGTGTCTGGCTGACAGGCTTCCCCAAGTCGGCAGCGGGGGCACTGCTGCCTGCAGCTCTCGCCAAAGGTGCCAGGTGGGCAGGGCTTACGACACTGGGTTCCGTTCCAGCCTGGCTCGCAGGACTCACAGCTGCCTGTGTCTGGAGAGCATGGCTCATTCTGCTTGCAGTGGCCACAGCTGCGAAGAGAAGGGGTCATGGGAGCACTGGGGGTGGATGGATGGAGCGCCCACCCCTCCAACCCGTGCAGTGCCCATCCAGGACTTCAGGAGCACTGGAGAATGTTCAGGTCCCAGCTGGGTCAGTCAGGAAAGTCTGAGCCTGCTTCCCCAGGTTGCACAAGAGGCTGGACAGATGATCTCTGAGGGCTGTCACAGGATGCCATCCCTCTCCACCTAACTCCTTGCTCTGTGACCCATCCTTTCCTGGGTCCCAGGGCCACCAGGAACTACCAGCCCAGCCAGGGCAGCCAAATTACCACCCCAACCTTCTGCCCAGCTTTTCCCTCCTACCCTTTTCCTTCTCCCTTCCACATCACGCTACCCTGACATCTGGCATGAATGGGACTTGGTAGTTTATCTTCTACCTTATAACACACAAAAAATGCTTAAAAATAAAATATAAGGGCTGGCCCGTGGCTCACTCGGGAGAGTGCGGTGCTGATAACACCAAGGCCACGGGTTTGGATCCCATATAGGGATGGCCGGTTGGCACACAGGGTGAGTGTGGTGCTGACAACACCAAGTCAAGGGTTAAGATCCCCTTACCGGTCATCTTTAAAAAAATAAAATAAATAAATAATAAAATATAAACTGTTTCCACCACTATAATTTACCTTATCTTAGTTTCCCATTGATGCTCAACAGTAACTTGAAGTTTCTCCCTCCAGATACTTAATTATCTGGGATCATATTCTTGGTTCGATTCATTAGTGGGGGGCAGGGCGAGAGTTTATAAAATCAATTTAGCTGATCTTGACCAGCATTTAAAAAAAAAGAAAAGAAAACATTGCAGTGTATATATATGTATTAAAGATAAATATACAAAAACCAAAAAGATAGATAAAAAACAAAAACACGGGCCGGCCTGTGGCTCACTCGGGAGAGTGCGGTGCTGATAACACCAAGGCCACGGGTTCGGATCCCTATATAGGGATGGCCGGTTAGCTCAATGGGTGAGCGTGGTGCTGACAACACCAAGTCAAGGGTTAAGATCCCCTTCCCTGGGCCGGCCGGTGGCGCACTCGGTAGAGGGCGGCGCTCCCGCCTAGGGTTCGGATCCCATATAGAGACCGGTCCGCGCGGTGTGGGCATGACACCGAGGGTTGCGATCCCGTTGCCGGTCGTGGTACGAGCGCGACACCGAGGGTTGCGATCCCGTTACCGGTCACGAAAAAAGACAAAAAGGAAAAAAAAAAAAAATAATAAACCAAAAAAATAAAAATAAAATAAAATAATTAGGAAAAAGTTAAAAAAATGATAAATACGTGTTGTCTGGTTAAACTTTCAGTTACACAAAATAAGTTTGTGTTATACGTGTTAGGTGGGATGTGAGATTTCTTACTGTGAGTGGAGCCGGTCAAAGTGGGAAAGCCACTGAGTCTTAAAGGGACCTGCTATCTTTCTGTTACATGATTCATTCTTTATCTGTTTTTTGTTTGTTTTTTGGCTTTTTAGCGGCTGTCTGGTAAGGGCATGGCAGTTTATCTAAGTATGGCTTGCTAGTACTAGTATTTTTGTGCTTAACAGTAATTGAGTGAAAGGGGCATGCGGGGCTGAACCTAGGGGCATCGAGGAGGTTTCCCTCCATCTCCGCCTTGTGCACTTTTTTGGAGAGCTCCGTGGCCCCCGACCCCGGCTCACCTGTCGCGGCACTGCGCCCCGTAGCTGCCGGCAGGACAGGGCCGCTCGCAGCGCGGGCCGCGGAAGCCAGGCGGGCAGGCGCACTGGCCGGAGGCGGCGCTGCAGCGG